>NC_045964.1:71435814-71530814 GCF_010909765.2 Amblyraja radiata
ATGCCTACTTTGAAGAAGTTCTCCTCCTCTCCCCGATGAGAGTTCTGCAACATCCTCTCTCGCTGCTCCCCTTCTATGATTCCTCCTCCTCTCCAGCTCTACAAACACGTTTTAATCCAGACTCGCTACCATGGCCATGTGTGTTTTCTCAACGTAGGAAGGAACTGCAGACGCTGGTTTAAACCGAAGATAGACGCAAAAAGCTGGAGTAACTCAGCGGGACAGGCAGCATCTCTGGAGAGAAGGAATGGTTGACTGAGAGTCTGGGGAAAGAGAAACATGAGATATAGATGGTGATATAGAGAGATATAGAACAAACAAATGAAATATATGCAAAAAATTAACGATGATTAAGGAAACAGGGCATTGTTAGCTATGGGCTGGGTGAAAACCAGTTACAGACAATGAGACTCAACAAGACGACTTTGAAGCTGGTAAGCCTTGGGTGGGGGAGGGATGGAGAGAGAAGGGATGCACCACATCAGCCGTCACATACAACACATAATCCTGCGATATTTTCACCACGTCCAACAGGATCCCACCACTAGTCACATCTTCCCATCTCCACCCCTTTCCGCCTTCTGCAAAGACCGTTCCCTCTACAACTCCCTTCCCACCAAAATCACCCCACCTTTCCCCGCAACCCTCTCTCATGTTATCTCAGTGTTTTCCTGTGTGTCCATCTTCTACCTTGGGGATTCCAATCCCATTTCCAGAACTCCCTGTTGGCACCCAACCCGGATCACAGGTACTGACAGTCAATCCACCGCTTCTTGCAACAGTTTTCCTTGCGTGCCCTGCGTTCCACATTGGCTGCCACCATGCGCCGGCACCAGCTGGCCCTCGCTCTGACTCTCCCGCAGCTCTGTGACTGAGGACTCTCAATCTAAACTCGGGACACGACCCGAAACGTCACCGATTCCTTTTCTTCAGAGATGCTGCCTGTCCCGCTGAGTTACTCCAGCATTTTGTGTCTATCCTCAATTTAAACCAGCATCTGCAGTCCTTTCCTACACGTGCTGCCTGACCTGCTGAATTACTGAAACTCCACTGCAAAATCTCATCAAGGTATGCCTACTTTGAAGAAGTTCTCCTCCTCTCTCCGAAGACATTTTTATCTAGCTGCTGAATTACTCCAACATTTTGAGTCAGATTCGATGCATAATTAGCTTTATGGTAAGAAGCAGAGGATGATTGCTGGAGAATGTTTTTTCAGATTGAAGGCCTGTGAATAGTGATGTGCCTGAAGGATCGGGGCTGGACCCAATGTTATTTGAATGAGAACATGCAAGGCCTGGTTGATAAACAAGCAGATGACACTAAAATAAGTGGTAGCACAGAAAATGACAAAGACATTCTGTGAAATTGCGGTGGAATGGCAAATGGAATTTTAATTCTGATAAACACAAGGTGTTGCATTTTAGGGTGTCAGATTAGTTTAAGACTTTCACAGTGAATGGTAGGGCCCTGGGGAATATAGAAACATAGAAAATAGGTGCAGGAGGAGGCCATTCGGCCCTTCGAGCCAGCACCGCCATTCATTGTGATCATGGCTGATCGTCCCCAATCAATAACTCGTGCCTGCCTTCTCCCCATATCCCTTGATTCCATTAGCCCTTAGAGCTCTATCTAACTCTCTCTTAAATCCATCCAGTGATTTGGCCTCCACTGCCCTCTGTGGCAGGGAATTCCACAAATTCACAAATCTCTGGAAAAGAAAGTTTTTTCTCACCTCAGTCTTAAATGGCCTCCCCTTTATTCTACGACTGTGGCCCCTGGTTCTGGACTCGCCCAACATTGGGAACATTTTTTCTGCATCTAGCTTGTCCAGTCCTTTTATAATGTTATATGTTTCTATAAGATATCCCCTCATCCTTCTAAACTCCAGTGAATACAAGCCTAGTCTTTTCAATCTTTCCTCATATGACAGTCCTGCCATCCCAGGGATCAATCTCGTTAACCTATGCTGCACTGCCTCAATTACAAGGATGTCCTTCCTCAAATTAGGAGACCAAAACTGTACACAATACTCCAGATGTGGTCTCACCAGAGCCCTGTACAACTGCAGAAGAACCTCTTTATACCTATACTTTCTTCACTGCCTGTTGTACCTGCACGCCAACTTTCAGTGACTGGTGTACAAGGACGCCCAGGTCTCGCTGCACCTCCCCCTTACCTAACCTAGCCCTATTGAGATAACAATCTGACCTCTTGTTTTTGCCACCAAAGTGGATAACCTCACATTTATCTATATTATACTGCATCTGCCATGCATCTGCCCACTCACTCAACCTGTCCAGGTCATCCTGCAACCTCCTAACATCCTCTTCACAGTTCACACTGCCACCCAGCTTTGTATCATCTGCAAACTTGCTAGTGTCGCTCCTAATTCCCTCTTCCAAATCATTGATATATATGGTAAATAGTTGCGGCCCCAACACCGAGCCTTGCGGCACTCAACTCGCCACCGCCTGCCATTCTGAAAAGGACCCGTTCACTCCTCCTCTTTACTTCCTGTGTGCCAACCAATTTTCCATCCATGCCAACACGCTACCCCCAATACCATGTGCTCTAATTTTAGTTACCAGTCTCCCGTGTGGGACCTTATCAAAGGCTTTCTGAAAGTCTAGATACACTACATCCACTGGCACCCCTTCATCCATTTTACTTGTCACATCCTCAAAAAATTCCAGAAGATTAGTCAAGTATGATTTCCCTTTCATAAATCCATGTTGACTTGGACTAATCCTTTTACTGCTACCCAAATGCCCCATAATTACCTCTTTAATAATTGACTCCAGCATCTTTCCCACCACCGAAGTCAGGCTAACTGCTCTGTAATTCCTCGTTTTCTCTCTCGCTCCTTTCTTGAAAAGTGGGATAACATTAGCTATCCTCCAATCCACAGGACCTGATCCTGAATCTATTGAACATTGGAAAATGATCACCAATGCATCCACTGTTTCTAGAGCCACCTCCCTGAGGACCCTGGGATGCAGACCATCATGCCCAGGGGATTTATCATCCTTCAGTCCCATTAGCCTACCCAATACCATTTCTCACCTAAAGAAAATGTATTTCAGTTCCTCTACCCCCTTAGATCTTCTGTCCCCCAGTACATCTGGGAGATTGTTTGTGTCTTCCTTAGTGAATACAGATCCGAAGTACCTATTCAACTCTTCTGCCATTTCCTTGTTGCCCATAATAATTTCACCCGTGTCTGCCTTCAAGGGACCGACATTTGACTTTGCTACTCTTTTCCCCTTAACATATCTAAAGAAGCTTTTACTGTCCTTCTTTATATTCCTGGCCAGCTTCCCCTCGTACTTCATCTTTTCAGCCTGAATTGCCCGTTTTGTTTCCTTTTGTTGTCCTATGAAAGTTTTCCAATCCTCTGGCTTCCGGCTACTCTTTGCTGTGTTATACATCTTTTCTTTTAGTTTTATTCAATCCCTAACTTATTTTGCCAGCCACGGTTGCCTCCTACTCCCCTTAGAATCTTTCTTCCTTTCAGGAATGAAATTATCCTGCATCTTCCGGATTATGCCCAGAAATTCCAGCCATTGCTGTTCCACCATCATTCCTGCTAGGATCCCTTTCCAGTCTACCTTGGCCAGCTCCTCTCTCATGCCTTCATAGTCCCCTTTGTTCAACTGCATCACTGACACTTCCGAATTAATCTTTTCCTTCTCAAATTCAAGATTAAAACTAATCATATTATGATCACTACCTCCAAGCGGTTCCTTTACCTCGAGTTCTCTTATCATATCTGGTTCATTGGACAACACTAAATCCAGAATGTTGTTGAGCAATGGGATCTAGGAGAACAAGTGCACAGTGGCATACTACTGTTAGCCTTCAGTCAGGGCATTGAGTATAGACTTTGGATCATTATGTTAAAGTCGAAGATAAACAAAGATGGCGCAGAAAGCTGGGCGACTCTTTGCATGCTGGTCCCATAATCTACTATCATACATTACAATCGCTCCACTTTTTTAAATCATTATTTCATTAGCAGCATTTCTTTGGTCTTTATCTTGCACTAAATAATATACCCTTTATCTGTACCCTGTGAGTGGCTTGATTGTAATCATGTATTGTCTTCTCATTGACTGGACAACATAGAGCAAAAAAACTTGTCATCGTACCTCGGTACATGTGATAATTATAAACTAAAGTCGTCCAGGACACGGGTGAGGCTGCAGTTTGCTTCCTGCGTTCAGTTTAGTCAACATACAATAGGAAAGATGGTATTCATATGAGAAGAGTGCTGAGAAGATTTACGAGGATATTGCCCAGACTCAAAGAACTGACATAGCAAGTGGTTGGATAGGCAAGGACATTATTCGTTTGGAACGTGGAAGACTTATTGATGTCTTATTGATGTCTATAAAATCATGAGGGTGTATATATTTTGTATTTACACAGCCTTTTTCCATAGGGTTGGGGAATCACGACCTAGTTTAAGGAGAGAAGGAAAAGATTTAATTGGAACCTGTGGGGCAACTTTTACATGCGGTGGTTAGTGGGCATACGGAATGAACTGTCAGATAAAATAATTGAGGCAGACAAGATTTAAGAGATTTGGACAGGTTCATGAATTGGAAAGGCTACTGGGGATGAGTCAAACATGGCAAATGGGACTAATATAGATAGGCATCTTGTTTGGCATGAACGGGTTGGGCCCAAGGCCCTATTTCTATACTCTATGACTTTATCAGTCTATGACACTATAACGACAACAAAAATGTAAAATTATTGTTCTGGAATTCAATCTTAATGCCTCTGTATTCTGACTTTATAGTTACGACCAGCAACTAAAATTGACATCAATAGTGAGATTAATTTTGGATGGGGTTCATTAGGAAAATTATATCTCAAATAAAATGAGTTTATAACTCTTTTTTTTAGTTAGTGCTATTTCCAGAATTTCTGATTCCAGTCTTGTAACACGAATAACTTGGCTGCCTTGAATTTTCTTCGTGGAATAACAAAACATGAGAGAGTATTGCAAAAAGATCTGGAGAGACAACAATAACAGGAACAGGCTCTTTGGCCCACAATGTCTGAGCCGAACATAATACCAAGATAAACTAATCTCATCTGCCTGCACATGTCCATATCCCCCCATTCTCTGCATATCCATGTCCTATCTAAAAGCCTTTAAAATGCCACCTGCCTCCATCACCACCCCTGGTGCCACATTCCTGGCACCCAACACCCTCAATTAAAAAAACACATCCCTGTACATCTCATTTAAATCTTGCCACTCTCACCTTAAAGCTATGCCCTCTAGTCTTTGACATTTCAACCTGGGGAACAAAAGTTCTGACTATTTACCCTATCTATGCTGTATGTTCTTTTTTTTAATGTTTACTTTTGTCCTTTAAGAGGTGCAGACCTAGCTATACTTAGTTCGGTAGGAGGCACTGATGAAATTGGACCCCATGTCAATGCATCAAAGTGTCAATGAACATGGTTGGTGATAACTGGGAACCAAAGTTATTACCAGTAGGTAGCAGAATTCACCCTTGGTTAAAATGGCACTGGTTAATTATACATCACAATCCAAGCATTCGGGTTTAGACTTTAGAGATACAGCGCGGGAACAGGCCCGTCGGCACACCGAGTCCACACCGACCTGCGATCATCCCCGTACACCAGCACTATCCTACACCCTAGGGACAATTTACTATTTTCCCGGAGCTAATTAACCTACAAACCTGCACGACTTTCGAGTGTGGGAGGAAACCGGAGAACCCGAAGAAAACCCAAGCAATCACAGGGACAACGTACAGACTCTGTACAGACAACACGTGTAGTCAGGATCGAACCTGGGTCTTTGGCGCTGTAAGGCAGCAACTCTACAGCTGTACCACTGTGCCGTCCACTCCGCTGCCTCTGAAAAAAATCAATTTAAACCTTTCCCCTACTTCACCCTTGAAACACTACATTCAAATTCCAGTTTACTGCTGTGAGTTATTGATCTTGTTGAGCCCAAGACTGCCCATTGTCTTGAAAGTAGTTTATTCTAGTGTGCTATCAATGTAAGGTTTCTATTTTCCATGTAGGTTAAGAGCAGGCAATGCTATATCAGAAAAATACCCAGCATGTGATCAACTGCTTCAAATACACATTAAAATCTATATTTATCTATATTTCTACCAATATGAACTGCAAACACCCTTCCCATTTGAGATCCAACAATGTTTTTTTTAGTGACAAAACTACATGTTCCAATCAAATCAAGTCAGGTTTTTTTAGGATAAGGCAGGCTTTTACTATCTAGCAATAATTTGATTCATAAGGCTAAACAGCATGGAAATAGGCCACACCCATTCCTAGATATCTGTAATGAAGAAGCATTACAACATTTAAAATACATTTGGACAGGTACACAAATAGGTAAGGTTTGTAAGGATATGGAGCAAGTAAGTGGGACTACCTCAGTTAGGCAACATAGTCCGCATGGACGAGTTGGGCTGAAAGGGCAGTCTCCATGCTACACAGTTCTATGATCCTATGTCTATGTGCCTAGGTTCTCCTTAATGCTCTCAGCAACTCTGCTTCCACCACTCTCTCAGGCTGTATTTTCTAGGTACTCACTGCTCTCTGAGTGAAAAAGGTCTCCTTCATGTCCTCCCTGATTCTCTTACCCCTTACCTAATATATATATATATATATATATATATATATATATAATATATATCCTTTCATTTTACCTATCTCTGATATGGGGAACAATTGCCCCTTTGAATTGAGTGATGCTCTGCCTTTTAAGATTAAATCACATTTGTGGATTTGGAGCCATTGTGAGGCCACATCAGGTAATGATGGCACATTTCTTTCCTCAAGGACATTTTTGAGACTGCCAATAGTGTCACAGTTACCATAACCGATATAAGCTCTTCATTTTATATGGAACTACTTGAGCTGAAATAATCCAAATATCACAATAGAATTTGAACCCGTGGATCAATAGCCTGCAGATGCCAATATATAACCATTATGCCTCCATATTCCTTTTAGCTGTATGGCATTGATTTCTTATTGTGGCCTGGTGCTTGGTTCTCCAAGCATTCTGTGACTTGCAAACATCATTTTCCAGCAGAAACTGATCTCAGTTTCAGGCAGAAGTTTATTTCAAATATTGGGACAAATTGAGGCCAAACATCATTTCTGGGTGACCGATGATCGGCATGGACCCAAGGGGCGGAAGGGCGTGTTTCCAAACTAAACCCATCTTTACCTTGGTAACAGAATAACATTGGATGATACATGAATGATGGTTGCAGGCTGGTCTTCCATTATGTAACCCTCCTGTCAATTAAATAAAAACTTTGTTAAGAAGGGTTATACAGCAGAAAACATGTCAATGGGGAAATGTGCTACCGTAGCCCTAACCAGTGTGTGCTCTATAATTTCAGTGTGTGATATAATTTCCAATCCTTATAAAACAATCTATAGTTCAGTACATTATGTGAATTTGAAAATAAATTTGCTTCTGTACAAGATGTCATTTTTCCAACAGCACTAAGAGTTTATTAATTCAAGCTGACATCTCTTACTGTAAATCACTTGTAAGATTTTATGAACCAAAAAAACAGCAGTAGTAGATATTGAATCATTCTGTACAGTCATGCTGGGAGGTTTTGGACCACAGGGCTGCAAAAGGTGAAAGGGAACAGATAGAAACGTGGACTTGAGGCCAAAGAATGGATTGATTGATGGAGCATGGTGAAGGGGCCATATGACATCACCTGTCCTGTTTCTTGTAAAATTTGACAAGTTTTATGTTTGTGGGACCTTCCCTTGAATGAAATGGATGCTAAATGTTCTATCTTACAACACAGACTAAGATAAAACTTCATTGGCTACCCTGAATTCAGCAACATATAAAAGGGCATTTTGAAAATATATAGGTGTAGCCCTGTGTAACTTCATATCCATGACTATTTCATTCGTTTTTCTTATTAAGAGATTTATATAAGTTTTGCTGTGAATATGTGTTTTGATGTCATTAGCTGGTTCACATTGATATGCACTACTGCCCCTTTAAATAGTTTTCTGCAGTGTACTTGGTGAACATGTGTGGTAAACTGCATACAACCTATGTGGATGGATTTAAATGCATTTGATTTGTTGTTAATGAGTTAGATCATTTTTCCTGTGTGGTGATTGGTTTGGGGGCGGGAGCTGGGGATTGAGGGTAATCGGTGAACAGAAGAAGCCCAGAAGAAGTCCCGGGCGGAGCAGAGAGAAATACGAAGAACAGAGACTGAGAAAAATAAGTTTTGACTGTCCTACTCGGTCAGTAAACAGTTTAAGTATCTTTCGTCGCGGTGAGGTAAGATAAAGACTTTTACAGAGAACGTGGTTATTGGACTGTGAGCTGCAGCGGCTTGCTGAGCTCAAAGACTTTTCCTCCGCCGCTGCCTTCCGTCATTAGCGTAGTTAGCCGTAGCCTAGCTGCTACCCCTTCAGCTCAGAGGTGTGGATTAAAGACTGTCGCTGTTTGGACTTTGTGATTACGGGGAGAGTGAGAGCAGCGGTTAGCTGAGCCCCAGAGACAACGAGGGAGAAGGAAGATTTCTGCCACATGGGGTCCTCTCTGGTCAGCCAACTCGCCAGCAGCTCGCCCTTCGCCCGCCAGCCGTCATCACCAGCGACGTGCCTTTCGCCCGCCATCTTGTGAGCTTCTGCACTGTGCACTTGTCGGCTTCAACTGTATTTGGCCGCGACGCTCGCCAGCTTCGACCAGGCCTGCAACGTGGGGTTATTCTTGTTTTGTTTTTCATGCTGCCGGCTTGTGCGAGTGAGTGTGTGGGCCCACATAGTTATTAATACTTAAAGGTATTATAAAAGATTGATTTATTGAGTGGTGTTGTTTGAATATCTGTGTGAGAAACACCAGTAAAACACCATATTTTTGGTTATTGATATTTTATTATGTATTTCCCTGGCCAACATATTTTTTATTTTAATTAATAGAATAAATGTGAAGGTAATTCATTGGAACATAGTTGTCAGTTGATTTATTTTAACTGTTTCTACAGTAAGGTATACCATTTAATATTGAAATTAAAGGTGCCCTTTTGTCCAAATTAAAAGAGTGCATAAATACTTAAATGAAGGGTTAACTAACACCTATAAGGGAATTCAAGTTTACGAACCTGGGGCGCAGCTCATGTAGAGGGCAAAGAAGCGCTACATAAGTAATAACACGAAAATATTCACCCAAATAACCGGTGTTCCTCTCAGCTAATAGTATTAAATTGAATTCATGGTTTATTTTGCTTGGTGTGCATATGGAATGAGCTGCCAGTGGATGTAGTTGCAGCAGGTACAGTTATGATGTTGGAAAGATATTTAGACAGGTTGTGTAGAAAGGAACCGCCGATGCTGGTTTATTGTCCCCAGAGATGCTGACTTATGATGAAAGAATGGATCAACTGCACTTGTATCCACTGGAAATTCAGAGGATGAGAGGATATCTTATAGAAACATATAAAATTCTTAAAGGATTGGACAGGGTAGATGATGGAAAAAGAATTCCTGATAATAAATGAGTCCAGAACCAGAGGTCACAGTTTAAAAATAAGGGGTGGTACACAAAAATGCTGGAGAAACTCAGCGGGTGCAGCAACATCTATGGAGCGAAGGAAATAGGTAACGTTTCGTGCCGAAACCCTTCTTCAGAATAAGGGGTAGGCTATTTAGGCCTAAGATGAGGAAAAACTTTTTCACCCAGAGTTGTGAATCTGTGCAATTCTCTGCCGCAGAAGGCAGTGGAGGTCAATTTACTGGATGTTTTCAAGAGAGAGTTAGATTTAGCTCTTAGGGCTAACGGAATCAAGGGATGTGGGGAAAAAGCAGGAACGGGGTACTAATTTTGGATGATCAGCCATGATCATATTGAATGGCGGTGCTGGCTCGAAGGGCTGAATGGCCTACTCCTGCACCTATTTTCTATGTTTCCATGTTTCTATGCTGCCTGACCAGCTGAGTTACTCCAGCACTTTGTGCCTATATTTAGGCAGGTTCATGGATAGGAAAATTTGAAAAGGGTATATAGGCCAAATGCAGGCTGATGGGACTCGCTCAGTAAAGCACATTGCTTAGCAGAGAGTAGTTGGAACAAAGGACAAAGGACAAAGAACATTTATTGTCACATACACCAATTGGTGCAGCACACAAATAAGATAAACACAACACTTTAGAATTTAACATTAAACATAAAAACATCCCCCCACAGAGGGATCAACGTTTCCCACTGTGAGGGAAGGCAGCAAAGTTCAGTCCACATCCTCCATGTTCACCCGTGGTCGGGGCCTATTGAGGCCTTCGCAGTCGCTGCTACTGCAGCCTGATGTTTCAGGCCCTCTCGCTGGGATGATGGAACTCCGGCATAGGAAGAACGCTCTCAGCGGCTTGGAGATCCGAAACGGCCACTTCCTACCGGAGACCGCGGCTCTCGAAGTCCACTGGCCGCACTGGTCGGAGCTCCAACGCGACGATCCTCGACGAGAGATCCCAGGCTCCGCGGTGTTTTAAGTCAGTGCCACCCGCAGCTGGACGCTCTGCAGACCACAGCTCCACGGTTAAAGTCAGCAGGCCCAGCACTCCGGAGATCCAACACGGCAACCCGGGTAAGGCATCGCCCGCTCCGCGATGGTACCTCAGTGCTGAAGCTGCAGCATGAAGTTCTGGCCGGTCTCCGGCAGGAAAGGCCGCGCCAATCCAGGTGGTAGGCCGCGAGGACGGGGCGAAGATGCGGCTCGGACGAAGGACGCATCCTCGCCCAGGTAGGGACTGGAAAAAACGGTTTCCCCCTTCACCTTCCGCCCCCCCCCCCTCCCCCATCCCCCACATGAAAAGACTAAAAGGCCTCCAGAACAAACCTTTTTAACAAACTAAAAATTTTAAAAAGGGTGAAAAACGAACAGCTGCAGCCGAGGCTGCCACACTCTATGGCGCCATCACTCGAATACTTCTGGGCCTACTTCTGTGACATTTAACTGTGATAACCCACGCTACTGACCCGAGGTGGAGTACTCTGAGAACCACCCCATTGTGCATTTATATGGACAAAGTGCAATCAAGGAGCCTTGAGCAGAAAATAAAAATGATCAGATAGAAAAAAAAGTTGCTGAGGTGTACATGTACATCTTACTATTAGTTTTATCGTTGGGGAGGCCTAAGGAAGGGACGTAAATAATGTTTTTTTTTTTGTTTTTTTCAATTTTTTATTTTATTAGAAGTACAATCATATGGCCCCAAAGTGCCTAATATATATTTTCATAACACATTTTATGTACAACATCTTTTTTTTTTGTTACATTGAAAAAAGATTAGAATAAGAAAAAGAAGTTAGATAGTAAAGGATAGAAAGATGTGAAATATATAGTGTGTGAAGAAAGAAAACGAGTAAATGAAGAAAGTTGAGAAAGAGAAAATAGAAAAAATAAAATAAAATAAAAAAAGGATATCATTATTTATAATCTTGACCAACCCTCATCCAGTCCTGAAACAGTTATTTTTTACAATTGTGTTGCACCATATGATTCCAAAAAAACGACGAATGGAGACCAACTCTTTATGAATTGGTCTGATTTATCCATTAGGAGGAATCGCATTTCCTCAAGATGAGCGGTGTCCAACATACTTGCAATCCACATTTTAAGCGTTGGTATTGATGTACCCTTCCAAAATTTAAGTATTAATTTTTTTGCTATTATTAAACCATAGTTAAAGAATAGATTTTGAGATGTGTTCAATTTATTCCCATCTTCCATTACGCCAAATATAATCATTTCAGTATTAGGTTCCATTCTTGTCTTGAATAATTTTGTAAATATTTCAAAAATATCATTCCAAAATCTATAAAGTTTTATGCAGGAAACTAAGGAGTGTGTTATAGTTGCATTTTGGGCTAGACATTTATCACAAGTGGCGGATATAATTGGATAAAATTTGTTCAATCTTGTTTTTGAATAATATAATCGATGTACAATTTTAAATTGAATTAGATTATGTCTTACATTAATTGAACATTTGTGAATATATATCAAGTATTTTTCCCACGTGACCTTCGTGATTTTTATCATTAGTTCCCGTTCCCACTCTTCTCTAAGTACCTCTGTCGATGGTAGGTCTATATTTAGAATACTATTATATAAATATGATATTAATTTTTGTGAGTCAGCTTCAATATTCATTGCGTCTTCCAATACTTCAGAGGTTATTTTTTGATGTATATATTTTTTCATGAAATCGCATATCTGAAGATATTTAAAATATTGGTTGTTTTTCAATTTAAATTTTAATTGTAGTTGTTGGAATGATAGTAGGTTTCACATTTCGTACATATCCCCGATCCTTCTAATTCCGAGACTTTCCCATTGGTTATATGTCTTATCAATAAGAGATGGTTTAAATAAAGGGTTATTTGCTATTGGCATTAACAGTGATAGATTTCTTAATTTTAAAGATAATTTTATTTGTTTCCAAATTCTTATTGTACCATATATAATTGGGTTCTTCTTATATATTGTGTTATTCCGTTTTTTTGGGGAGAAGAGGATCGTTCCTATATTACAAGGATGGCAATCCTCCTTCTCCATTTTTATCCATTCTGTCTGTTGGGTAGAACTATCCAACCAATAAATCATATTCTTAATATGCACTGCCCAGTAATAATACATAACATTCGGAAGTGAAAGTCCCCCGACCTCTTTTGGTTTACATAAGTGTTTTTTTGTGATTCTATGTGATCTATAGTCCCAAATATAATTAGTAATATTAGAGTCTAATTGTTTTAAAAAATATTTTGGTATATATATAGACTGAAATAGGTATAGTAATTGTGGTAGGAAGATCATTTTTATTGCATTTATTCTACCTAATAATGATAAGGGAAGTGTTTTCCAAAATTTAATCAGCGCCATCACTCGAATGCTTCTGGGCCTACTTCTGTGAAATTTAACTGTGATAACCCACGCTACTGACCCGAGGTGGAGTAAGAGTACTCCACCCCATTGTGCATTTATATGGACAAAGTGCAATCAAGGAGCCTTGAGCAGAAAATAAAAATGATCAGATAGAAAAAAAAGTTGCTGAGGTGTACATGTACATCTTACTATTAGTTTTATCATTGGGGAGGCCTAAGGAAGGGACGTAAATAATCTTCTTGCAGGAATACCAGCAATCTGCGTGATGAGAAGGAAATCCAATTGGGAACAAAATAACAAAATATTGGAAACTTTGAGCAAGCAAATTATTAATGGAGTAACTCAGTTACTCTCTCTGCAGAAATTGCCTGACTTTGTGGAAACAGGCCCCTCGGCCCAACCTATCCACACCGACCATGTTCCATCTACACTAGTCCAACCTGTATGCGTTTGGCCCATATCCCTCTAAACCTGTCCTATCCATGTACTTGTCCAAATGTTTCTTAAACATTGTGATACTACCTGCATCAACTACCTCCTCCAGCAGCTCGTTCCATACACCCACCACCCTTAAAGAACCCGTCAGGTTCCTATTAAATCTTTTCCCCCTCAACTTAAACCCATGCCCTTTGGTTCTCAATCTTTCTTTAGTTCAGATTTGCAGCAGCTGGGGGGATTTTTGACCTAGTGTTGCTCTAGTCATTGAGCACTCTTTACCATGGAAGTTCTTTGGCAGCTGCACAGTGGTGCAGCGGTAGAACTGTTACTTCACAGCACCAGAGAACCAGGTTCGATCCTGCCTCATGGTCAACTCTGCATGGTGCTCAGACGTGGCAGTCCTGTCCAAATCCTGCTCTCCACACCTCGAACATCTGGCGGTGAAGTGTCGTCCCTTCTACTTCCCAAGGGAATTCACCTCCATTATCCTGACCGCGGTCTACATCCCACCTCAGGCAGACGTCCGTCTAGCACTGGAGGAGCTGCACGCCGTGGTCAACAAACACCAGACGTCTTACCCCGAGGCATTTACCACCATTGTTGGGGACTTCAATAAGGCAAACCTAAAAGAAATCACTCCCTAACTTCCACCAACATGTCTCCTGCTGCACCAGAGGTCCTAACACCCTCGACCACTGCTACACCACCATCAAGAATGCCTATCGTTCTATCCCTCGCCCTCACTTCGGTAAATCCGACCATACCGTGGTGCTGCTTCTTCCTGCCTACAGGCAGCAATTGAAGAGCGCACCCCCAGAAGTGAGGACAGCACAGAGCTGGTCGGGGGGGGGTGGGGTGGGGCAGAGGAACAACTCCAGGACTGTTTGGAGTCTGTAGACTGGGCAATGTTCAAGGACTCGGCAACGGACTTGAACGAATACGCCACAGTCGTTACAGACTTCGTAAAGAAATGTGTGGAGGACTGCATCCCTACAAAAACCTTCCGAGTGTTTCCCAATCAGAAACCTTGGATGAACTTTGAGATCCGCACTCTTCTGAAGTCCAGACACAGGGCATTCACTTCCGATGATACAGTGGCCTACATGAAGTCCAGATACGACCTTGGTAAGGCCATCAAAAAGGCCAAAAGGGACTTCTGCTCCAAACTGGAGGATGAGACAGATGTTCGGCAGCTGTGGCGGGGCCTGAATGCAATCACCTCCTACAAGCCGAAACCAGGAGGCAGCTCGAATGTCGGCGAAACATCACTCCCTGACGAGCTCAATGCGTTTTATGCACGCTTTGATAGGGAGAATACTGATGTGCCTTCCCGATCCCCCATTCGCTGTGATGGCATTTCAGTCTCAGTCACAGAGGCCGACGTCAGGAAATCCTTCAGAGGGGTGAACCCCCGAAAAGCACCTGGACCTGATGGTATACCCGGTCGTGTTCTAAAAACCTGTGCGGACCAACTGGCTGGAGTTTTTACGGACATTTTCAACCTCTCACTTCTGAGGTCTGAGATCCCCACCTGCTTTAAAAGGCATCAATTATACCGGTGCCCAAGAAGAGTAAGGTGACGTGCCTCAATGACTATCGACCAGTGGCACTAACGCCGGTGGTGATGAAGTGCTTTGAGAGGTTGATCATGGAGCAAATCAACTCCTACCTCGACAAAAACCTGGACCCACTGCAGTTCGCGTACCGCCACAACAGATCAACGGTGGATGCGATCTCGCTGGCCCTCCACTCCGCACTGGACCACTTGGACAACAAAAACTCATATGTCAGGCTGTTATTCATCGATTACAGCTCGGCATTTAACACAATCAGCCCCTCAAAGCTGGTTACCAAACTCGCAGAACTGGGTCTCTGCGCATCCCTCTGCAATTGGATCCTCGACTTCCTCATTCACAGACCACAGTCTGTTCGTATTGGTGGAAATGTGTCAGCCTCGATAACAATCAGCACGGGAGCACCTCAAGGCTGCGTGCTCAGCCCCCTGCTGTACTCACTCTATACTCATGACTGCGTAGCCAGTCACAGTGTGAACTCCATCATCAAGTTCGCTGACGACACCACTGTTGTGGGGCATATCATTGATGGGGATGAGTAAGAGTATAGAAGAGAGATCGAGCAACTGTCCATATGGTGCCAGCGCAATAACCTGGCCCTCAACACCAGCAAAACCAAGGAACTGATTGTGGACTTTGGAAGGAGTAGGAGGGGGACCCACAGCCCCATTTATATCAACGGGTCGATGGTTGAAAGGGTCAAGAGCTTCAAATTCCTGGGCGTGCGCATCTCTGAAGATCTTTCCTGGTCCGAGAACTCTAATGCAATTATCAAGAAAGCTCATCAGTGCATCTACTTCCTGAGAAGATTACGGAGAGTCGGTCTGTCAAGGAAGACTCTCTCTAACTTCTACAGGTGCACAATAGAGAGCATGCTGACCAGTTGCATCGTGGCTTGGTTCGGCAATTTGAGCGCCCTGGAGAGGAAAAGACTACAAAAAGTAGTAAACACTGCCCAGTCCATCATCGGCTCTGACCTTCCTTCCATCGAGGGGATTTATCGCAGTCGCTGCCTCAAAAAGGTTGGCAGTATCATCAAAGACCCACACCATCCTGGCCACACACTCATCTCCCTGCTACCTTCAGGTAGAAGGTACAGGAGCCTGAAGACTGCAACAACCAGGTTCAGGAATAGCTACTTCCCCACAGCCATCAGCTATTAAACCTGGCTCGGACAAAACTCTGATTATTAATAACCCATTTTCTGTTATTTGCATTTTATCAGTTTATTTATTCATGTGTGTATATATTTATATTATGGTATATGGACACACTTATCTGTTTTGTAGTAAATGCCTACTATGTTCTGTGTGCTGAAGCAAAGCAAGAATTTCATTGTCCTATACAGGGACACATGACAATAAACTCACGAACTTGAACTTGAACTACGAGTGCTGTCTGTGCAGAGTTTGTACAATCTCTCTGTGACCGGGCGGGTTTTCCCCGGGTGTTCCGGTGTCCACCCACATTCCAAAGACATGCAGGTTTGCGGGTTAATTGTCTTCTGTAAATGGCACCAAGTAGGATGCAAGAGTGGGATGACAGGGTGGTGAATCTGTGGAAGCTCTTTGCCACAGAAGGCCGTGGAGCCCGTCAATGGATATTTTTATGGCAGAGATAGATAGATTCATGATTAGTACGGGTGTCAAGGGTTATGGGGAGAAGGCAGGAGAATGGGATTAGGAGGACACCAGTACTAATCAAAAATCTATCAATCTCTGGCTTAAAAATATCCATTGACATGGCCTCCACAGTGTTCTGTGGCAATGAATTCCACAGATTCGCCACCCTCTGACTAAAGAAATTCCTCCTCATCTCCTTTCTAAAGGTATGTCCTTTTATTCTGAGACTGTGGCCTCTGGTCCTCGACCCTCCCACTAGTGGAAACATCCTCTCCATATCCACTCTATCCAGGCCATTCACTATTCGGTAAGTTTCAATGTCCCCCCTCATCCATCTATACTCCAGTGATTAGAGGCCCAGTGCCATGTTGTTTCTCTTGTTGACGATCTTTAATGATGTGGATGAGGAAGGCTAAAGTGGTCTCCAGCTTTTTCCACCTTGCTCCACCTATTTCTGATTGTGTCGCACCAAGTTTCCATTCTGTAATGAAATATCTGTTTTACCGCTCAAATTTTTAATGATTCATGTGAAATTCCTTTGTCAGTTTGGTAATGGAAGTAACCACTTGAACCAGACGGGCAGATGGTACCACTTAATGAATGTCACATAGTTTACAAAATCCTTCCTGACATTAACGGATTCACTAAATCTTTAGTGTTTGATGATTGATTTTGTGCATCAGTGAAAAATAGCTGAAGGTAAACTGACAGCTCATGTGCTGTCTTTCGTAAATTTATTGCAATTGGATAACCCATTTGAGAACGAGAAGCATTCACTATATGGAGAGATTTCTGCTAGACTTCACGCAACACCATTTGACTATCTCGAACCTTTCATCGCCTCATTTTCTGAACATAGTTCCGGCTAAATGGGCAGAGGATAACACCCCAGAGATAAATACCATGTCTGCATCCATTTACATTTTAGAAGGATGAGGGGGTACCTCATTGACACATACCGAATAGTGAAAGGTTTGTATCGAGTGGATGTGGAGAGAGTGTTTGCACTAGTGGGGGAGTCTAGGACTAGAGGTCATAGCCTCAAAAATAAAGTATGTTCATTTCGGGAGGAAATGAGAAGGAATTTCTTTAGGCAGAGGGTGGTGAATCTGTGGAATTCTTTGCCACAGAAGGCTGTGGAGGCCAAGTCATTGCATAATTTTAAGGCAGAGAGATAGATTCTTGATTAGCACTGGTGTCAGGGGTTATGGGGAGAAGGCAAGAGAATGGGGTTTGGAGGAAGAGATAGATCAGTCATGATGATTGGATGGCGGAGTTGAATAGACGGGCCGAATGGCCTAAATCTGCTCATATTACTTATGACCTAATGACTTTATTCAGTCGGAGATGGACAGGCAGGAAGTTCATAGACAACAGGTCACAAAATTAACCTGTCCAGTGACACCCCCGTGTATACTTGGGTCATGGCCAATAGTGAAAACAAAACGTGACAATGAACAGGTTAAACCTATCTCGAGGCATGCATGCATATCAGTGATAAAACAATGAACATTTTAGAGAATCATGTGGAAAGTAAATCCTGTTTAAAAAAAAATGAAACATTGTTTGTGACAAACTGGACGGATAAAGGAGAAAGAAATACATGTAATGTCCACCTTGCCAGGTCAGCTGTGCCGGCTCTGTTTTGTTCTTTATCTTTTCATACCTCCAGTTTCCCTCTCCCCTGACTCTCAGTCTGAAGAAAGGTCTTGGCCCAAAACGGTGCCTATTGCTATTCTCCAGAGATGCTGCCTGACCCGTTGAGTTGCTCCAGCATTTTGTGTCCATCATACATATAATGTATTTGGATTTCTGGAAGATATTCCATAAGGTGCCTCATAAAAGATGCCATACAGAAGTGCATAGTGTTATGAATAATATTTTGATATGAGTAAACAGTTTGTGAACTTACAGAGAATAAAGTCAGGATAAATTAGTTAATTTTGCAATTGGTAATTATAAATTACTCAGGTACCACGGAAATTAGAGTTGGGACCTCAATTATATACAGTACCATCTACGTTAATGACTTAGATGAATGGTTTGAGTATAAATACAGTGTTGAAGCCAAGATTGGTGTTGTCATTATTTAATTGAATGGTAGAACAGGCCTAAGGGGACAATCGGCCTATTCCTGCACATGTGACATTATACGTTCTTCCCAGTCCTAAATGGCTTCCCTCTTACTCTGAAACTGAAACCCCTGGTTCTGGACTCATCAGCCAGGGGAATAAATCTTCCCTAAATACTCGATCTCTCTTCACACAGCAAATCTTTACGTTACTCTACTTTAAAGAAACATAACGGAAACAGGCCCTTTGGCCCACCGTTTCCGCGCTGACCAGCGATCACCCCTCACACTAGCTGTATACTACACACTAGGGACAATTTGCAATTTACAGAAGCCCATTATCTTACAAACCTGCACGTCTTTGGAGTGTGGGAGGAAGCTGGAGTTGTTAAAGTTCAATTTGCTTGAAACCGGCGAAACAGGCCCTTCGGCCCACCGAGTTCACACCGACCAGCGATCCCCGCACATTAACACTATCCTACACACACTAGGATTAACTCATTTATCCTGACTTTATTTTCTGTAAGTTCACAAACTGTTTACTCATATCAAAATATTATTCATAACTCTATGCACTTTTGTATGGCATCTTTTATGAGGCACCTTATTAAATATCTTCCAGAACTCCAAATACATTAAATGTATGATGGACACAAAATGCTGGAGTAACTCAACGGGTCAGGCAGCATGTCTGGAGGTAAGCAATAGGCACCGTTTGTACCAAGCCAATTAACCTACATACCTGTACGTCTTTGGAGTGTGGGAGGAAACCGAAGATCTCAGAAAAAACCCATGCAATCACAGGGAGAAAGTACAAACCCCATAAAGGCAGCACCCATAGTCAGGATCAAGCCCAGGTCTCTGGCGCTGTAAGGCAGCAACTCTACGTGGTGGCATCCTAGCATCCAAGTCTGAGAAAGGGTCTCGACCCAAAATGTCACTCATCTTTTTTCTCCAGAGATGCTGCCTGACCCACTGAGTTACTCCAGCACTTTGTGCCTATCTTTGGTGTAAACCAGTATCTGATGTTCCTTTGTACACATCCCAGACACAAGGCTTGATTTGCTGGGCTTTTGTTTCTTGGAGCAGAGGAGGTAGAGGTGTCCAAGATTAGTCTAGTTTAGTTCATTGTCACGTGTAACGAGGTACAGTAAATGATCATAGGAGTAAATAGTAATTAATATTCCCCATAGATTGATAATAATTCTTGCATTTATTAACTCTAATGCCAGGCACACACTAAAACTGCATTGGCTGGAATCTTGAGCCAAACACAAGGTGCTAAGATTCTGAGGAAGGTTACTAATCAAAAATATTCCCTCCACAGATGCTGCCTACCGAATCTGTTTGGGGCGGGATCCTTACTCCAGCAGTTTGTGTTTAACTACACTGCCACCTCTTTGAAAACTTGTGATTTGTCAGTGTTCAGGTATCCCCATTTAATCTGGTGCTTTCTTTTGTCTATACATTCTCACTAGCCTCTTGTTCCTCCAGCCATTCGGGGAGGTCTTTTGTGCCTTCTTCTGTGGACAGATGCAAAGAGTTCATTCATATTCTGTGTTACCCCTTATTTCCTCATTATAACTTCTCTGGTGTCTATTTGACTGCATATTTGCCCTCACTGGCTTTTGCAGTTTTAAATACCTATGAAGCTCTCAAAGTCCACACTTATACTTCACCAGTTTATGCTTACATTTTATCTTCCCTTTATTGATTTCTTGGTCTTTGCCTAATTCTAAAATGAACGCACATCATCACGCCTACTGCCATTTCTGGCAAATTTAAGACTTTTCTATTGATTTATTATTATCTTTAATTTCTCCTGTCGATCATAAACAGACCATTTGGTTTTAATGCTCAAATGGGAATTTTGCAAATCATATTTTATCTATTTATACGCTAACCATGGCCTCCATATTACCAGAGCCCTTCAGGAGATAATATAAATAAAAGTGATTAGTACATAAGGTCATAAGATCATAAGTGATAGGAGCAGAATTAGGCCATTCAGCCCATCAAGTCTACTCCACCATTCAATCATGGCTGATCTATCTCTCCCTCCTAACCCAATTCTCCTGCCTTCTCCCCATAACCCTTGACTCCAGTATTGATCAATAATCTATCTATCTCTGCCTTAAAAATATCCATTGACTTGGCCTCCACAGCCTTCTGTGGCAAAGAATTCCACATATTCACCACCCTCTGTCGAAAGAGAAGGTTCAGAGGGAGGGGAGGTGATTTGTGTCAATGGTAGGGGCATATGGCTAGATTCTACTTTCTATATTATTTTATACAAGGGAAGCAGTTAGTTGAGTTGAGATGAGTTTACTTAGAGGTACAGATGAAAAGCTATTGTTGCATGCTACCCAGTCAGTGGAAAGACAATAAATGATCACAATCGAGCTATCCACAGCGTACAGACACATGATAAAGAGAATCATGTGAATAATGTTGAGTGCAAGATAAAGCTGGTAAAGTCCGATCAAATATAGTACGAGGACCGTCAATGAAGTAGATAGTAGTGTTAATGTACCTCCAGTATTCTGGGCAATGTCAACAGCGATAACAATAGACAATAGACAATAGGTGCAGGAGTAGACCATTCGGCCCTTCGAGCCAGCACCACCATTCAATGTGATCATGGCTGATCATTCCCAATCAATACCCCGTTCCTGCCTTCCCCCCATATCTCCATTTTTAAGAGCTCTATCTAGCTCTCTCTTGAAAGCATCCAGAGAACCCGCCTCCACTGCCCTCTGAGGCAGAGAATTCCCCAGACTCACCACTCTCTGTGAGAAAAGGTGTTTCCTCGTCTCCGTTCTAAATGGCTTACTCCTTATTCTTAAACTGTGGCCCCTGGTTTTGGACTCCCCCAACATCGGGAACATGTTTCCTGCCTCTAGCGTGTCCAAACCCTTAACAATCTTATATGTTTCAATGAGATACCCTCTCATCCTTCTAAACTCCAGAGTGTACAAGCCAAGCTGCTCCATTCTCTCAGCATATGACAGTCCTGCCATCCCGGGAATTAACCTTGTAAATCTACAAAGGAACAATTTATAATATTACTCAGTTATTTGCTCATTACTAAAATGATTGCAGTCCTTTAATTGTTTATCCAGATACCATTTAAAAAGTGTGGGGAAGAACTGCAGATGCTGATTTACATTGAAGATAGTCACAAAATGCTGGAGTAACTCAGTGGGACAGGCAGCATCTCTGGATAGAAGGAATGGGTGACATTTCGGGTCGAGACCTTTCTTCAGATTTCAGGTCTGAAGAAGGGTCTCGACCTAAATCATCACCCATTCCTTCGAACCAGAGATGCTGCCTGTCCCGCTGATTTACTCTGACATTTTGTGTCTAGCATTTAAAATGTAACAGGGTGGCATGGTGGCACAGTGGTAGAGTTGTTGTCTTACAGCGCCAGGGACTCAGGCACGATCCTGACTATGGGTGCTGTCTGTAGGACGTTTGTATGTTCTCTCTGTGATCGTGTGGGTTTTCTCCGGGTGCTCCAATTACCTCCCACACTCCAAGGACGTACAGGTTTGGAGGTTAATTGCCTTCTGTGTAATTGTAAATTTCTCTAGTGTGTAGGATTGTGTTAGCGTTTGGCGTTATCACCGGTTGGCACAGACCCGTTGGGCCGAAGGGCTTGTTTCTATGCGGTATGTCCAAAGTCTGAAGTCGAAAGTTGTTTCTGCCTCCACTGGCTGTTCAGACTGAGTTTGACCTCCACCATTCGTGGACAGTTCCCTTACATACCCCTCTGTGTTATGGTCATCTCACCACTCCAATCATTGTCGTTCTAAAATACTGATATAATACCCTGACAAATATATCCAAAGTGACTCCCAAAAATGATCTTGTCAATCTGCAATCTTTCAAACCTGAAGAAAGCTGTCTCCACCCAACCACTGTCAGTGATTTGCCATAAGGAAATTGAGAATGCAGCTGCAAGCTTTCATTTAGATGGGACAGTGACAAGTCTAAATACCCACTTTAACTCCTGCTCAGACTTGCCGCTTGTCAGCTTCTCTTGTCAGTTTCCTGAGCCTCCGGAAACAATCCTCCTCAGGTGAAATTCACAGCCAAGTTAAAAATACCTCCACCAAGTCAGCAATGTGATGGAATATTCTCACAGAGCTTGCTGTGTGCACAGCTCACGCAACAGGCCCAGAAGCTTGATATTATTCCGTAAAATCATCAGCTTTACCATTGCCCTAGTCGACAGCCTTAGATAAAGGGTTCGCACTTTGCACTACTACACATTGTGTCTGAAGACTGCACCATTTATAAGTTGCATGCGGCATCTCAACATAGATTGTTGGACAGTGCTTCCTCAATTTTGGACCTCGACCACCTAGTATAATAAGATTAGCAGAGGTTTGAGAAGAACACCATGTAACCAACCCTCCGATATGGAAAGAGGGAAGAGGAACGGAAATTTGCTATGGGTAAGGACCAGCTCCGTTAGGCGGAGGAGAGTATCAGTAGACGGGGATTGGTTGGTTCTGCGGTCGAGGAAGAAATGGAGGGCTTTAAGACCCTCCTGGTGGGGGATGGAGGTGTAGAGTGACTGGACATCCATGGTGAAGATGAGGGAATTGGGGCCTAGAAAACGGAAGTCATGGGGTAGACAAAGAGCATGTGAGGTGTCTTGGACATAGGTCGTGAGGGATTTACACCCCAGCGGTATGAACATTGACTTCTCCAATTTCAGGTAGTCCCTGCTTTCTCCTCCCCTTCCCAGCTCTCCCTCAGCCCACTGTCTCATCCTCTTCTTCCCACCCCTCCACCCTCACATCAGTCTGAAGAAGGGTCTCGACCCGAAACATATCATATGAGGATTTATTTCCACATATCAGACTGACCCATGGCAGTAGTTGAGGCAGGTAGGTTCACACTGTTTAAGAAACAATTAGACAGGTACATGGATAGGAGAGGTTCAGAGGGATGTGGGCCAAACGCAGGGAGGTGGGACTAAAGTAGATTGGACATGTTGGTCGGTGTGCGCATGTTGGACCGAAGGGCCTGATTCCACGCTGTATGACTGTATGACTCCACGACTCGATGCGTGCCAGAACCATGAGTTTCAAAATGTGGAAGCACCTTCAAAAACATAAAGCATTGGTTGTATACAAAAATGCTGGAGAAACTCAGCGGGTGCAGCAGCATCTATGGAGAGAAGGAGATAGGCAACGTTTTGGGCCGAAACCCTCGAGTCTGAAGAAGGGTTTCGGCCCGAAACGTTGCCTATCTCCTTCGCTCCATAGATGCTGCTGCACCCGCTGAGTTTCTCCAGCATTTTTGCCTACCTTCGATTTTCCAGCATCTGCAGTTCCTTCTTAAACATAAAACATTGGTTCGCAGAAAGATGGCTCACCACCAATTTATGGAAAGTATCACATGAGTTATAAAAGTCTAGGTTCAATAGTGGAGCCCATATCTCAATAACAAATAGAATGACAAACTGACATCACCTGAGGATGGTACACAAAATTGCTGGGGAAACTCAGCGGGTGCAGCAGCATCTATGGAGCGAAGGAAATAGGCGACGTTTCGGGCCGAAACACTTCTTCAGACCTGAGGATGTTTGTTACATCAATAAATTGTCAATTGCACCTAACAAGGAAACCTCTGGTTTCAGCGAATACGTTTCTCATCAGCTGGATTTGTTGGAAGTGGATTGTTTCTCCCCTTACAAAAATCCTTTCCCCCCACCATCTGAAACCTTTCTTAGCACAACTATTCAAGCAAATGGCACGTTGGCCTTCATAGCAATAGGATTTCAGTATAGGAGCAAGGAGGTCCTACTACAGTTGTACAGGGTCCTGGTGGGACCACACCTGGACTATTGTGTGCAGCTTTATTCTCCTAATTTGAGGAAGGACATTCTTGTTATTGAGGAAGTGCAGTGTAAGTTCACCAGGTTAAATCTCGGGATGGCGGGACTGACATATGGTGAAAGAATGGGACAACTGGGCTGGTATTCACTGGAATTTAGAAGGATGAGAAGGGATCTTATAGAAACATATAAATTTCTTAGGCGATTGGACAGCTAGGTGCAGGAAAATGTTCCCGATGATGGGGAAGTCCAGAACCAGGGGTCACAGTTTAAGAATAAGGGGTAGGCCATTTAGGACTGAGATGAGGAAAAACTTTTTCACCCAGAGAGTTGTGAATCTGTGGAATTCTCTGCAGCAGAAGGCAGTGGAGACCAATTCACTGGATATTTTCAAGCAAGAGTTAGATATAGCTCTTAGGGCTAACGGAATCAAGGGATAAGGGAAAAAGCAGGAACGGGGTACTGATTTTGGATGATTAGCCAGAATCATATTAAATGGCGGTGCTGGCTCGAAGGGCCGAATGGCCTACTCCTGCACCTATTTTCTATGTTTCTATGTTTATAACTTGGTCAGTGGACAATGTGCTGGAACTACTAATTACAATCACTAGTGTTGTGAACACCAAAATCGATATCTTCAGTTCTTTATTTCACACTTTAATATATGGTGCAATCTATTCTTTATCTGAGAAAAATCTAAGAAATTAATACAAGCAAAATATACGAACACTGACAAAGTTGAAAATTGAATTAACAACGATTAAAGTAATTTTACACACATTTGTGAATGTCTTAATGTGCATAGTTAACACCTTGTGCTCATTTTTAGGCCAGGTTTTTGCATTTTATAGAACTTTTCCAGTGTCAAACTGACCTAAGTGGCATCAAGATAAACAACTTCCAAAACTGGTGTTCAGAGAGTCACATTGGTTTGGTTAGGTATATTATTATCACATGTACAGTGTACAGTGAAAAACGTTTGTTTGCATTCTATCCAACTAAATCGGGCCAATCCATACGTGAGTAAAGTCACGCCATACACACACACAACAGGAGGTGTAAAGAGAAAAATATCAGAGTACAATTTAGTTTCAATTTAGAAAAATATCAGAGTACAACTAATGTTCAAGGGTGGTATCATAAAGCTACTGCCTTACAGCGCCAGAGAACTGAGTTTGATCCTGACTACGGGTGCTTGTCTATACGGAGTTGGTATGTTCTCCCTGTGACTTGATCAATATGTACACTCAGTAATCTCATGGGCTTTTTAAAAATTGCAGCCTGGTCTCCAACAAAGCAGCCCATTTGGCAAATCAATCTATACAATTTCAACCCCATTGTTGGACAACCACACATGACTCAGAGAAACCCTCTGTGAGAGAAGAGTCATTGAAGCCGAACAACAATATGCTTCGAACAAACACATCTTTCCGCTCCTGTAACTGGTCAAACTATAAAGGCTACATCAACGACTGCATTTAGGCTACCTCCTGCACCCGTGCAGAACTCATGGTCTTTATTAACTTCACCACTAACTTCCACCTTGCCCTCAAATTCATGTTTTGGATCAGGATTCTTTTTCACACTGAGCCTGAGGAATGGTCCGCACCAGTAACATCATCTATCCATGTTCTTCAGAGTTACTGCCTGACCTGTTGAATTGCTCCAGCACTCTGCGTATAGGCCCTGTCCCACTGCAGAGGACCTAATATGCGAGTCTAGAAGAGTTACAGAGAGATTTAAAAAGTGCCATGGTCTTGGTGTATCACCGAAGTAGAACACCTCCTATGACCTCCTTCGACTATTTAGAGAACCTCCTACGAATATGTAGAAAACCTCCTTCGATCTCCTTCGACCTCTTTCGACTATGTTGAAGACTCGCTTCGGAAAAATTGGACACCGAATAGTGAAGAGTGAAGACGACCACCTTCGACTATACTAACACTATCTACAACTACCTTCGACTACCTTCGACTACCTTCGATTACGTTCGACTATCTTCGATTGCCTTCGATTACCTACGAATAACATGCCGGCCTACTACAATCTACTTCGACTAAACCTACGAGTAAAAAAAAAATTGATTTTTTCCATGCCAACCAATATTTACTCGCGGACAATTTTCAGCATGCTAAAAAATACTAATCGACCAAACTGAGGCCTCGAGTATGCGGGAACATCTCTCGAGCATGAAGGAGAGTTACATAGACCTCCTAGGACCATGTGTCGACTATGCTGCGAGTTTGAGTTGAGCGCAAGCTCTTCTAAACTCGCAAATTAGGTCCCCGCAGTGGGACAGGCCCTTATGTGACTGCAGGCATCCCCTCTTAGCAATTAATAATAATATAACCATATAACAATTACAGCACGGAAACAGGCCATCTCGACCCTTCTAGTCCGTGCCGAACACGTATTCTCCCCTAGTCCCATGTACCTGTGCTCAGACCATAACCCTCCATTCCTTTCCCGTCCATATAACTATCCAATTTATTTTTAAATGATAAAAACGAACCTGCCTCCACCACCTCCACTGGAAGCTCATTCCACACAGCCACCACTCTCTGAATTAATTTCCATCATCCATTTGCTACATGGTGAAGTGTAAACAGTCCAGTTCAGTTCAGTGTAGTTATTGTCACGTGTGCCGAGGTACAATGAAAAGCTTTTTGTTGTGTTCTAACCAGCCAGCAGAAAGACAATACATGGTTACAATCGATACATTGACAGTGTATAGACACATGATAAGGGAATAACTTTTAGTGCAAGATAAAGCCAGCAAGTCCGATCAAGGATAGTCCGAGCGTCATCAAAGAGGTAGATATGCTAACCATTGGTTAGCTAAGATATGCTAAGATTGATCACAATGCAAAATGGGGTCAAACAAGGTTTTCTCATCAGTTCAGTTCGCTGGTTTGTTTTCCTTGCTAGAGTTTGCAAATCTCCATCTTCAACAGGTTTTCCAGCAGAATGGAGTTCATCTAAATGACAAATAGGAATTTTCAGTCTTCATTCAACTATGTTCCTGAATGAAGTTCACTCCAACGTCAGTTGATGTTTGCCCAGGCAGCAAGATTCATATCATCTGCTGCTCTTTCTCTGAATTGTATAAATGAATGAGTCTTCCATCTGTAAAGCAGACAATCAAAACAGCACCAGACACTCACGATTCACGATAAAACTTTGAAAAACTCTCAGTTCTGAAGTAATCAAGCATCATCTCTTGAGAACATGGACAGGTGTCATTTTGGGTCTGGATCCTTCTTCAGACTGATTGTGATGGGGGGGGAGAAAGCTGGAGGAGAAGTGGGGCAGGACAAATCCTTGCGAGTGATAGGTGGATTCAGGTGAGGAGGTTATTTTGGTTGTCAGATCGTGGGACAAAGGCCAGAGATGAAAAGGTCAAAAAGTGTGAGATAAGGATAAAGGAGGTAAGAATTGAAAAGCCAGTGGAAGTAATATAGGTGGAAGGGGAGTGGGAAAGGGAGAAATGGTTACGAGTCGAGATGGGGCACAGGGAAGAGAGGTGGAAGGAAGTACAAAATAATTAAAACATAGAAACATAGAAACATAGAAAATAGGTGCAGGAGTAGGCCATTCGGCCCTTCGAGCCTGCACCGCCATTCAATATGATCATGGCTGATCATCCAACTCAGTATCCTGTACCTGCCTTCTTTCCTTACCCCCTGATCCCTTTAGTCACAATTTAACAGTCAATGATATATTTTTTTCAAGTGTGATCATTGTTGCTTTGCAAGCACCATGCAGGCCAATTTATACACAATATATAACATAGAACAAAGTAATAATTGAGTTTTCAGATACAGCGTGGAAACAAGCCGTTCGGTCCACTAAGTCCACGCCGACCAATAGCACTATCCTACACACCAGGGACAATTACAATTTTAGCAAAGCTGCATATCTTTAGGGTATGGGAGGAAACCAGAGCACCCAAAGAAAACCCACGTGGTCATAGTGAGAACGTAGAATCTCCGTACAGACAGCATCTATAGTCAGGATCGAGCCGAGGTCTCCAGCTCTGTCAGGCAGCAACTCTACCACTGCACCGTTGCACTGCCCAATTATCAGAAAATCTGGGGGGTTTTTGCAATGGCTCTACTGATCTTTGAGATGGTGACGTGGGATGTTTTATGTAGAAGTCTTTGTTCAATGCCTCCTCTGAAAGGTGTAATTTCTAACAATGCAGCATTACCTCATCACTGCATGGTAGCATCAGTTTAAAATTCACTGAGATTCAGCAAAGAGAGGGGGAAGGAAGGGAAAAAAAAGGGGTTAGTTAGCTACAATTGGAGTATTTCATGTTGCTACCATTTGATTGTAAGCTACCCAAACGGAATACGAGGTGCAGTTTCACTAATTTGTGCGTGGCCCACCAAGGTTAGTACACTTAGGCCTGCTGGATCACCTGGTTGCTGACCATTTTAACTCCCCTTCCAAATCCCATAATAACCTTTCTGTCCTAGGTTTTCTCCATTTGCAGAACAAACTGGAGCACATCATATTCCACTTGGGTAACTTGAAACCTAATGGTATGAACATTAAATTCTCCAATTTTAGTTAACTAACCTAGAAACAACTCCCCTTTTTACTTGTTATAGTTGTAGCTAACTAACCCCTTTTTTTTAAGGGTTGGACTGGCTAGATGCAGGAAGATTGTTCCCGATGTTGGGGAAGTCCAGGCCAAGGGGTCACAGTTTAAGAATATAGGGGAAATCCTTTAGGGCTGAGATGAGAAAAACATTTTTCACACAGAGAGTGGTGAATCTGTGGAATTCTCTGCCACAGAAGGTAGTTGAGGCCAGTTGATTGGCTATATATAAGAGGGAGTTAGATGTGGCCGTTGTGGCTAAAGGGATCAGGGGGTATGGAGAGAAGGCAGGTACAGGATACTGAGTTGGATGATCAGCCATGATCATATTGAATGGCGGTGCAGGCTCGAAGGGCCGAATGGCCTACTCCTGCACCTATTTTCTATGTTTCTATGTTTCTATCCTTTGGGATATCCTAGTGAAATTCAGCATGTTACCGAATATTTCAAAGCTATACCTTGGAGGGCATACTGATGGTTGTATTACAACCAGATTCGGTACTGTCTGGTTCGGCAATTCGAACGCTCAACAATGAAATGATGTTGCAGAAAGTAGTGGACATTGCTCAGTCCATCACATGACTTCCCCACCATCAAAGGGATCCACAGGAAAAGCTGCAATTCTGAATGCCCTGCCAGAAGGAGCCATGAATTTGGGGGTAACTTAACCAATGACATTTGTAAACATATTTTCAGGTGCCACTTTTCCACAGTAATCTGATTTATTTATATGTGTGGAGAGTGGGGCCTCACACCAATGGTTTGATAACATTGGTAAATAATAATTCTAAAGTAAGCTGGCTGAGCTTGCTTAATGTTCCCACCATTTTCTACTTTCATTAAGATTCCATTTCTGCAACATTTTGCTTTCCATTTTGTCATAGTCATAGAGTGATACAGAGTGAAAACAGGTCCTTCGACCCAACTTGCCCACACCGACCAACATGTCCCATCTACACTAGTCCAACCTGCCTGCGTTTGGCCCCTTATCCCTCTAAATCTGTCCTATCCATGTGCCTGTCCAAATGTTCCTTAAATGTTGTGACAACTACCTTCAGCAATTCGTTCCGTACACCCAACACCCTCCGTGTTTAAAAGTTACACCTCAGGTTCCTATTAAATCTTTCTCCCCTCACCATAAACTTGCAGTATGTCGTCTGGTTTTCAATTCCCCAAATTAATTGTAATTTGTGAAAGAAAATATCCTTTGACAGAAAACAATCAAGGCAGATGACTATTTATCTAAACCTGAGGCGCGACCAATGTAAAATATTCTCAATCTTCTTCCAAGAGCAGAAGATAACAGGGTTGAAATCGTGAACCCCATCACAGGCTTATTAAGACCCACTACTGCCATCTGGTAACTGAAGTCTGGAACTGCATCATTGAAACAATCATGATGAGCTGCAGAGAGGTCCTGTTAGGAGAATTAGCAACTGCTATTCCAACCAATAGAACAGGGTATGTAAGTTTTAAATCTGTCTTCTTGCTGCCTACCATACCTGGAGGCTTGGTCTAGTTTTCGTATATGCTCATACTATACAGTTCGATTGTTACATGGCATCTCTATTACTGTGGACAGTTTCGAACCCAACATAAAATACTGGATACACAATGAACTGCAGATGTTGGAATCTCGAGCAAAACACAAACTGCTAGAGGAACTCAACAGATCAGGCAACGTCCATGGAGCAAATGGACAGATGACGTTTTGGGTCAAAATCTTTCTTCTTCAGAAGAGGAAGGGTTAAAAGAAGGGCCCCAACCCGAAACATTGCCTGCCCATTCCCTCCACAGATGTTGCCTGACCCGCTGATTTCCTCCAGTACTTTGTGTTTGGATTATCAAAGCTGAGAGAAAGTCATCCTTTTTGGCCTCTTGTACGCACATTCTTCCTTAGCATTAATATCATGGTCTTATCAAATCTTCCAGTCAAGCAAATTAACTCAAGCATAACCTGAACTTCCATTTGAACTTGAGAAGCTTTCCAATGCTATGTTTTCTTTGTAAACGTTTTGGCTGGAAAAAAAACTTCGCTTTCCTCTCCATCTTCATTTCCTGACCAAAGATATGAATCAGGAAATAATGGAATGTGTATATAGAGCAGAGCATTAATTATAGATGACGCCAATCTTCCTGCAGACTCTAATAATCAAATTGTGAATGGTAGCCATGAGAATGAATTCACAGACTGCATTCACAATAGACTCCATGAGCAAAATGTTATGGAGCCAACAATGAACAAGTTGTGTGAAACATAGATTAGTACAGCACAGGAATAGGCCCTTCAGCCCACAATGTTTGTGCCGACCATTATGCCTAGCTAAATGCCTTTCGGAGACAGTGCCCCCTACAGATCCCTTCAATGGTGGAGAGATCATTGCCTGTGATGGACCAGGCAGTGTCTACCACTCTCAATAATCATCCTAGTTTCTGGGCATTTGAGTTGCCAAACCAGGCCATGATAAAAAACAGTTTATGTGCCCTCTACAATACACTTATAGAAGTTCAATAGAGTATTTGCCGACATACCAGATCTCCTCAATCTGCTCAGGAAATAGAGGCATTTATGAGATTTCTTTATAGTAGCTCAACATGCTGGGACCAGGACAGATCTTCAGAGTTATGAACAACTAAGAACTTGAGATTGTTGATGTTCTCCTCCGCCGTTCTTGTGGACTCTGGGCTAACTTGTAAAATGGAGTCTGGGCTATCCCCTTGAATGATATTTTACCGTATCATATCTCCGTCCGCACTGCGGCATCGCATCGAGGAACTGGAGGCCTCTGCTGGAGACCGACTTCAGGAACTCCAACCGCGGACTTTAACATCGTGAACTGGCGATCCCTTTGTCAGGGATCGACCATTGAGCTCCAAACGCGGGAGCCTGTGGACTCATAGTCCCCGGTCAGAGAACTGAGCCTTGCGGTACCCCACTAGTCACTGCCTGCCATTGTGAAAAGGACCCGTTTACTCCTACTCTTTGCTTTCTGTCTGCCAGCCAGTTCTCTATCCACATCAATATTCAACCCCCAATACCATGTGCTTTAAGTTTGTATACTAATCTCTTATGTGGGACCTTGTCGAAAGCCTTCTGAAAGTCCAGATATAACACATCCACTGGTTCTCCCACACATCCACTGGTTCTCCCAATACAATGCATGGTGCATGAGTTAGATAGATGTGTGCATTTGTTAATGTCAAAGCTTCCGCAAGATAGACATAGCAATGGAATATGTCAAGCCACAGACATTTCCACAGCAACCTGTCAATCACCAGCGATGCAAATGATCAGTGGAGTTAACACCACAGAAATAATTCTACACTCAACAATTAGTCTGTCACAGACCCATACTCAGAAAGCAATCTGTCACAGTTCTTCCCGCAGTAAGAAGCATGTATCAGAGCTCCATCCAAAAACCAATACATTATTGTCGTCTGAGACAGAGACCCCACAGGATTATTTTTCATATTGACACCGTGCAGTCATCTTATCAGCACACTATCCTTCCTGGCCATTTTTTTCCTATGCAAAAGGATTACGAGGACATTTATATCCGCATCCTCCAGAAAATCATAGTTTGAAAATTGATCCCAAGCACAACATCTTTGTGTTGTTTTATAGCCCAGGTAGTGATCATTGTGCAGAGCTAGAGTCTAAACCCAGGCTGGAATGTTCTCTGCAGCACTGAGTCAGTTCATTATTGATCAGACCAGCCTGGTGTTTGGCTGGAAGTGTCAGAAAAAATTATTTGGTTTTGCACTCAAGGCAGAGCCATCTGACCGTCAGAAGATGGAGGAAATACAACCGTCTCAAAGGAGGTGTGAAGCTGAAATATTACATCGAAACGTAGAAAATAGGTGCAGGAGGAGGCCATTTGGCCCTTCGAGCCTGCACCATCATTCATTATGATCATGGCTGATCATCTACAATCAGTAACCCGTGCCTGCCTTCTCCAGATATCCCTTGATTCTGCTTGCCCATAGAGCTCTATCTAACTCTCTTTAAATTCATCCAGTGAATTGGCCTCTACTGCCTTCTGTGGCAGAGAATTCCACAAATTCACAACTCTCTTGGTGAAAAAGTTTTTCCTCATCTCAGTTTTAAATGGCCTCCCCTTTATTCTTACACTGTGGCCCCTGGTTCTGGACACCCCCAACATTGGGAACATTTTTCCTGCACCTAGCCTGTCCAGTCCTTTTATAATTTTATATGTTTCTAGAAGACTCCCTCTCATCCTTTTAAATTCCAGTGTGTGTATAAGCCCGGTCTTTCCAATCTTTCCGCCATCCCGGGGATTAACCTTGTGAACGTACGCTGCACTGCCTCGATAGCAAGGATGTCCTTCCTCAAATTAGGAGACCAAAACAGGACACAATACTCCAGATGTGGTCTCACCAGAGCCCTCTACAATGGCAGAAGGACCTCTTTACTCCTATACTCAAATCCTCTCGTTATGAAGGCCAACCTGCCATTAACGGTATGCTATACATTAGGTAAACTTTTCTAATAACAACTGATAAAACTCCATTAAATTATGAAATATTTATGAGGGAGTTTTGTAAGGATGGGAATATAGCTGTGCAGTAATTACATCTTAGTATGCTATTAAAAACTAATTTGGTCCTCATGTAGGTAAACAGTAGATTTTCAGGGTGTTAGTTTGAAGAGTTTCTAAATAGCTTAAATTGACATATGCTCAGTAATTTTACATTAAAATGTGCAGGGGACGTTAAGCAGCATGATCTAGTGAGGTGGGTTGAATTACTTGCAATAACTTTGAGATTTCAACATCAAATTAGTTTTATTTAAATTTAGTTTGGAGATAGAGGTCGGAAACACCGAGTCCTCAACAACCAGCGATCCCCGCACACTAACACTATCCTACATACACTAGGGACAATTTTACCAAACCAATTAACCTACAAATATGTACTTCTTTGGAGTGTGGGAGGAGACCAGAGCTCCCGGAAAAAACCCACGCAGGTCACGGAAAGAACATTCAAACTCCGTACAGGTAGCACTCATGGTCAGGATTGACCCCGGGTCTCTGGTGCTATAAGGCAGAAAATCTACCACTGTGCCACCGTGTCACCCAGAGATACATCCTGCCATGGGTCATCTTTTGTGACTATTGCTCATTTTTCACACCAGGGATGTCATTCTCGCTGTGACTCTCCTTTGTTGTATTGCACAGGCATGGGCCATATGGATCATGATGTCTTTGCGATGCCTGTCACTGAACACAGCTGAAACAATATGGTCGGACACTTGCAGTGTTTAATTTAGTATAGAGATACAGCATGGAAACAGTTCCTTCTGCCCACCGAGTCCACGACGACCATTCTCCACCCATTCACACTGTTTCTCTGTTGTTTCACTTTCTCATCCACACCCCACACACTAGGAGCCATTTACAGAGACTAATCAACCTACAAATCCACATGCCTTCGGGATGTGGGAAAAAACTGTAAATCCCGGAGGAAAACTTCACCCAGATAGCACTCTAGGTCAGGATCGAACCTGGGTCTCTGGCACTGTATGAGCTGTGCCATTATGCCGAACCGTGTCGAACTGGAAGGATTGGAAGCAAAGCAAATTACTTCCTAATATCTTGGTTGTGTTTCAGATACCAGCATCTGCAGTATTTTTAATTTTGCCTCAAACTATACTAGTATTATTGTTTAACCAACCAACCTAATTAGGGGGGAGGTGACTCCAATGTCTCCTGGGCCAAAGATGACTTGTCTTGCAATGAAAAATTAGATTCCACCTCCGTGATGGAGACTTTGCTCCTATACTCCAAATCAACATTGACGTATTGCTCTGCATGTCAGATTCCCGGCTGCTTGTAAATTAAATATCACTACTGGCAGAATGAAGTGGACAGAAATGCTATGAAGGTGGTATGCCATGGCATTATTGATCTATTAGCTTGTCTATGGGTGTTACTCATTGATTTGTTGAAGATTGATGGCTTTGCTGACTATGGGCAGTGCCAGAGTTAGGGAACTGTATTTCACTGAATAGTTTAGATATTTACACAGTGAATGCTTATATCAGTCATCACTGAGAAAGATCAATCATGAACCATGTTTGCTACCAACATTATGAATAATAGTCTGAAGATGGGTTCCGATCCAAAACATGCCTATTCTTTTTCTCCAGAGATGCTGCCAGACCTGAAGTTGAGTCTGAAGAAGGGTTTCGGCTATTTCCTTCGCTCCATAGATACTGCTGCACCCGCTGAGTTTCTCCAGCATTTTTGTGTACCTTCGATTTTCCAGCATCTGCAGTTCCTTCTTAAACAACATGCTGCCAGACCTGTTGAGTTGCTCCAGCATTTTGTGTCTATAATGAATAACTACCTGTTGAGGCTTTCTCCAACAGGTATAGTATTTCTCCCTCTCTCTGTCTATCTCTGTCTCTCTCTCTGTCTGTCTGTCTCTCTCTTTCTCTCTCTCTCTCTCTCTCCCTCCCTCTCTCACTCTTTCTCACTCTATTTCTATTCCTCCCTCCCCACACCCCCTCCCCCTCCATCTCTCTCTCTCAATAAATATTTCTGACTCTCAGCCGAGACATATTTCTATTTGTGGGAACCATTTTGGCAAAACCAATTACAAACCAATAGAAGGAATTTGGGAAGGAAGATGAACCGTGTTCCAGCAAGGTGATAGGAAGGCTCTCCATATCCTAGATAATTCAATATTTTATAATATGGGCCTAAAGATCAAGAAGTGACAGCATTGCCTACTAAACCTGTGACCATAGGACTGTGAAACTGCCAACATTGAAAAGCAGCTACTGAAGCAAAGCTAGCTTGAATTCCAACCCACCCATAATTGATTTTCAAGAGAAGTTGACATATACTGTATAACATGGCATCTGCAACAACAGGAATGAGAGGTTTTCATGTCATGTTTATTCCAAGGAAATGTGATAGCTAAACAAAACTTTATCTCAATTACCTATATATATTAGCAGCTAAACAAAACATTATCTCAATTACCTATATATATTAGCAGCTAAACAAAACATTATCTCCGTCACCTATAAACTCTATCTCAATCACCTATCACTTGTATATATACAAGTTAATTTTTCACCCATCTGCCAAGCAACCTCTGTGGAGGAAAAAAAAAAGGGTAAGATTTACGATTGATGATCTTTCACCAGTTCTGAACCAAAACATTAACCCTGCATCTCTTTCCACAGATGCTGAGCATTTCCGCTATTTGATATTTACAGTCCAGATTTCTGACATCTGCAGTTTTTAAATAGTATTGATTGCTATACAGGAGCCTGCAGAAATCAAATCAGCAGATATGAACAAAGACTTACTGATTTGGTATTATTCAGTCTGCACTAGAGTCAAAATTATTCCCCGAATGGACCAAAATCTTCTTCATTGACGCAAAATTTCTATTGAGCACCCAGATTAGCGAAAATAATAAATAATCAGTTTTCATTGTCTACACAAATACAAAATCTGCAGTGAATATTCATTTATAAACTGAAGGGGTAAAGTTGGCTTATTCCCAAAATAGGGATCACAATTTCCAAAGGAATGAAAGCAGTACTTACATTGTGTATTTCTCCATGCATCCATGCTTCTGGTGCTGTTCAACGGCTGCTCCTATCAGCAGGAGGAAGCTAAGTACCATTATTATCTGCACTATTTAAAGCAAGCCCACATTATTTAAACTGAACATCAATCAACCACATCTAATATGGTATATGCATGAAGCAAATCTAGCTTCATGATGAATTCAGCCCTCACCAAAGTTACACTTGGGTCTTTGGATGCTAACAGTCAGCACTGATCATCATTAACTACTCGATTCAGAAACAATTTGCAGCCTGCAAAATCTCTGGGAAAATAAGTGGGGAAATGGGGAACTGCGTACAGTTTTGGTCTCCTAATCTGAGGAAGGACATTCTTGCCATAGAGGGAGTACAGAGAAGGTTCACCAGACTGATTCCTGGGATGTCAAGACTTTCATACGAAGAAAGACTGGATAGACTCGGCTTGTACACGCTAGAATTTAGAAGATTGAGGGGGGATCTTATAGAAACTTACAAAATTCTTAAGGGGTTGGACAGGCTAGATGCAGCAAGATTGTTCCCGATGTTGGGGAAGTCCAGAACTAGGGGTCACAGTTTCAGGATAAAGGGGAAATCTTTTAGGACTGAGATGAGAAAAACATTTTTTACACAGAGAGTGGTGAATCTGTGGAATTCTCTGCCACAGAATGTAGTTGAGGCCAGTTCATTGGCTATATTTAAGAGGGAGTTAGATGTGGCCCTTGTGGCTAAAGGAATCAGGGGGTATGGAGAGAAAGCAGGTACATGATACTGAGTTGGATGATCAGCCATGATCATATTGAATGGCGGTGCAGGTTTGAAGGGCCGAATGGCCTACTCTTGCACCTATTTTCTATGTTTCTATGTTTCTATGTTTCTATGTTTCTATGGTATTGATGGGTTTCTGCTAATAGCCAACATAATCTTAATGTGCCCGATGGTCTCATTTCATGTCACAAAAAATATATGGGAAATCATATAATACTTTGGGGATATAATGTGCTTGTTATGTCAGCACTGGTTTACCACCATATCTGGAGATGACTACCCATGATAAATTGTTTTCACTAAATCCCCATTTTTACCCCAATTTGACAGGCCTTCTAATTCATGATTCTTCAAACAAAAATAAAGAAAAAGTTGAGGTTTGTATTATATTTAATTAACACTTGTTTTAATGTACACTAGACTAAGTGCTTGGTCTGCTCCCCCAACGGTGTGCGCTGGGGAGCTGATGAAGCTGTTTTTGAAATGACGGCCTACCCTTGACGACACTGGAAGGTGGTGGAATATTCTGTTTCACTGTACGTTGGGGGGGGGGGGGGGGCATTGTGACGTCACTGGAAGCTGGTGTTTTAAAAGGTGGTTTTGGCTTCAATCTTTAATCATGAATAACCCGGGGGGGGTGGGGACCATGAATAACCTGGGGGGGAGGGGAGGGAGGGGGCGGGACGTGTGAATAACCCGTGGGGGAAGGAGGCGGGGGGGGGGGGGGGGGGGAGGAGAGGCGAGGGTCAAGAGTCATGTGTGTTTTATTGTCATATTTCACAGATAGGACAATAAAATTCTTGCTTGCTTGGATGTAGGAAAGAAGCAGTTCCTGTACCTGGACGTTACAGTTTTCACACTCCTGTACATTTTTCCCGATGGCAATGATGAAATGAGTGTGTGGCCAGGATGGTGTGGGTCTTTGATGATGTTGACTGTCTTTTTGAGGCAGCAGGGCGGAGGGGGCGGAGGGTGGGGATAACCCGGGTGGTGGGGGGTGAGGGGGCGGGTGTGTGAATAACCCATGGGGGGGGGGGGGGGGGGCTGTGAATAGCCTGGGGTGGAGGGGTGTTGGCTGTATTTTTGAGGCAGCAGGGGGGAGGGGGAGGGGGCGTGAATAACCCAGCGGGGAGGGGGTGGGGGTAGGGGTGTGAATAATCTTGGGTAGGAGGGTCGGGGGATGCGAATAACCTGGGAGGGTGGGGGTGTTGGCTGCCTTTTTTAGGCAGCAGGGTTTGTGAATAACCCGGGGGGAGGAGGGGCGGGGGCAGGGGTGTGAATAACCCTGGGGGAGGAGTGGGGGGGGGGGCAGGGGTGTGAATAACCCAGGGGGAGGGGTGGGGGGGCGGGGGGTGTGGCACTTGGCTGCTTGAGAGCCCATTGTGATTTGTGCACTGAGAGTGGCATTGTGACATCATCACTGGAAGGTCCTGGAAAAAAAGGCTGTGAGAAGCTAATTATGTGTGTTGTAATTATGGCATCATCAGCTTGAGAGCCCATTGTGATTGGCGCACTGTGAGTGGCATTGTGACATCATCATTGGAAAGTCCTTTTTGCCTTTTTTTAAAACTTGTCAATAACTTTTGAAATATAGCATGAAATGTGAAGGGAACCTGTTTATTGTGTCGATCGGGTTAATGTGAGTAATAATCTGTAAACATTTCAACTCTAGCGTGTAGCGTTTTGACAAAGGTAGAAAAGCACAAACGGAAAAACACACACACACACACACACACACACACACACACACACACACACACACACACACACACACACACACACACACACACACACAGACAAGATGAAACTTTTATAGGTATATAGATATGTGCCTTGTTCCTGGTATTTCTACTGTTGGTATTTTTGTGACATTCTTATTGTATTTTCATGACTAGGTTTCCAACCATGATTTTAGAGTGTCATAGATGTTGAACATACTTCTGGTTGAGCTTTAAGCTTCTTCATGAAGCCTTTGTGTGTAGGAAGGAACTGCACCAAAGATAGACACAAAACGCTGGAGTAACTCAGCGGGACAGGCAGCATCTCTGGAAGAAAGAATGGGTGACATTTCAGGTTGAGACAGAAGAAGGATCTCGATTCGAAAAATCCCTCTTTCCTTCTCTCCAGAGATGCTGCCTGTCCGGCTGAGCTACTCCAGCTGCTCCAGCTATTCCAGCATTTTGTGATGATCTTTAACTAATCCTTACTCCTTAGTAATGTTGCTCAGTGTATCAGTTGTAATTGCAGGTTATTGCAGTTGCTGGCATACCAGTGGTAATTACATTTATCCCAATACATTCAGACATTTACTAGAGGAAGATTTTATGAATTTATTGCTGTATCTTTATTAATCTGCTTTACAAGCAACTGGTGGGCACTGAAAACGGTGTAAAAAGGAACTGCAGATGCTGGTTTAAACCCAAGAAAGGTACAAAAAGCTGGAGTAACTCAGCGGGACAGGCAGCATCTCTGGAGAGAAGGAATGGGTGACATTTTGGGTCGAGATTCTTCTTCAGAATCCCTATTTCTCATCGTGGTTACTCATGACATAGACAACGTACAAATTACATTTTGTAATTTCTGCATCAGTCTTGATGTCAAACAAATCTCATTTCTATTGTCTGCCTTTTAGAGATTTTTCTATGTGATGGCTTTCACGTTGTTAACTCTGTTCTTACTCATTAGTCTATCATTGAATCTGAATACAATAGTCATGTGCCATTTCTTCTGGGATGTACAGCACTTTGGCTCTTTAAAGGAATGGCCCAGTGGTGCAGCGGGTAGAGTTGCTGCCATACAATGCTTAAGACCCGGGTTCAAACCTAACTATGGGTGCTGCCTGTATTGAATTTGTACATTCTCCCCGTGACCTTATGGATTTTCTCTGGGTGCTCCAGTTTCTTCCCACACTCCAACGATGTACAGATTTGTAGGTTAATTGGCTTTGGTAAAAATTGTAAATGGTAAAGTATTAGTTACGGGGATTGCAGTTCGGCACGGACTCAGTGGGCCGAAGGGCCTGTTTCCGTGCTGTATCTCTAAACTAAACGTAAAACAAAATTATTTCTTAGCTGTTTGTGATGCTAAACTAAAGTGCTTCTTTAGTAACTTGTTCTTTACAGGTTATTTAGTAACTTGTCAGTTTCTTTGTTGAACTAAATTAAGGCGCATGCTGCAATCAAAAGCGCTTGAACAGGAAGCGCTTATACAGGAAGGGGGCGCTGCACTGGCAGCAGCCCTGTCGGCAGCGTGTCCGGTTTTTTTCCACCTTTTTTTATTTTTTTTAGTATGTTTAAAAGTCTGTTTTTAATGTTTCTTTGTGTGTTTTGTGTGGGGGGTGGTGTGTGGGGGTAAGGGGGGAACCGCTTCGGTCGCCTCTTCCATGGAGAGGCGACTTTTTCCAGGTCGCCTCCCCCGTGGCCTAACAACGAGAATCGTCGCTGCCTTTCCCGGAGACTCGCTGGTGCTCCAGCGGCAGGCGCAACGTGGACTTTCGGCGAGGAGCGGGTGAGCCCTCGCTGGGGCTCGCTGGAGGGGAGCGCTCCGTTGGGCTGGCCCGCGGCAGTCGGCAGCCTGAAGCCGCAGTCAGCAGAGTTCCAGCTGGCGCGGCGTCTACAGCCCGGGAACCCTCGTGGAAGACCCGGGAGAAGAAAAAGCTTCCACCGCCGGCCCGCGGCCAACTTCTACCGCGGGCCCGGCGCGGGCTTACCTTCACCCCTGGAGGGGAGCTTCGACCGCCGGCCCTGCAGACTGCGGTGCTTCCGGCTGCGGCACGGCAGGTACTTTAAAACTTTGACCGCCGGCCTGCGGTCTACACCAGCCTGAAGCCGCGGTCTCTGGTTGGGAAGAGCCAATCCTGGACTTACCTTGACTTTGACTTTGTCCCTTACCATCTGGACGCCCGCAGCAACGGCTGTGGAGGGTGGAGGTCCCGACCACGGAGGAAAATGGAGGAGGACTGGCCAAGTTCTGTGCCTTCCACCACAGTGATGAATGCTGTGGTGGATGTTTGTGTAAAATTTTTATTGTGGTTGTGTTCTTTATTACTGTACCGCTGCTGGCAACCCAAATTCCACCGACCTTGGTTGTGTGGCAATTAAATTATATCTTATATCTATCTATCTATCTATCTATCTATCTATCTATCTATCTATCTATCTATCTATCTATCTATCTATCTATCTATCTATCTATCTATCTATCTATCTATCTATCTATCTATCTATCTATCTATCTATCTATCTATCTATCTATCTTCAGGAATGGTTGTCTTTACAACTTTAAGAAGAATTCATGCCTCTTACACCCAGGTAATACTGAGCCTGTTACTGGAATGGTGATCTCTCTGCTCCCCTTTGAGTACAGACCACTAAAACATTAAAGATAGACAGAATTATTTGGTGTTTTTCATCATCATTTCTGTCGAGGTTGAACACTTGCAAGTTTGATCAGTTGTGAAGCTCTTTATGCGTAAGAACCTAAATACGATCTGTTCAAAATTTAAATCAAGTAGAAATCCAAAATATCCTGGAAAAACACACTGTAAATACCCACCAAAATCTGTCGGGTCTTTATTGGTCTTTCAATGCAAATATATAGCGAGTCCATGATCCCCCTTGTTTGTAATTCTGTGTAGGAAAGAACTGCAGTTGCTGGTTTACACCAAAGATAAGCACAAAATGCTGGAGTAACTCAACGGGACAGGCAGCTTCTCTGGAGAGAAGGAATGGGCGACTTTTCGGGTCGAGGCTCTTCTTAGGTGTTTTTTTTTTGTTCTAACAACCTTTAGCTAAAATGTTAATGCTGATTTTATTTTGATGAGGGTGTTAAGGTTTTTCCCTTAAGGAGAGGAGAGAAGTCAGGACAAATATTGAACTTTAACTTTGGCAGCTTTTGTGGGGATGTACGCATAAATCCTTAACACTGTCAACAGTTTGCATGTTGAGATGCACTTGGTCTTTTCACATTATTGGGAGCTCTGGCTGGGCTCCTTCTTGCCCTTCAGCTCCTGTGTGCATCCTTAAGAAGAAGCCAAACATTCACAAATGGGCCAGTCTGTGAATTCTGTGAATGCCGAAAGTTTGCAAATAATGTCTGATGCCTCATCTTTTACCTCTTAAACCTGGTGCTGAAATGGGGTTATTTCTTCACAATTCTCCTGTCAATAAGAATCTGTATGAGGGGGAAGGCAGACGGAGAGATTGTTGGGTGGATTAGCTTGCGTCTGTAGCGGGCTTAAGCTCCTGAAATAGAGCAGACAACAATAGAATCACTTAACTGGACAAAAGTTTTGTTCCAGCAATATACGCTATCCTGGACAAGGCCACAGCAGGTATCAATATTAATAAATTATTCACCTCAACTGGAATAATCCTTAACACATCACCTGGCTGCTGTTAATATTTATTTCAATTTCATTAAGCTGATATAGTCTATATTTAGATTATGATTCCATTTCCCTAAACCAGTGGTCTAATGGTATGAGTTATGATGTTATTAGGTTTATTTCCCCCTGCACTTTTTTAATATAAAATATTTCTCATCACTTCCCAATTAAATTATCTGCCTGTCTGGCTATCTAACCTATTATATTCCTGCAGGTGAAGAGTAATACATGGAAGTTTTGACACAAGTGAAATGACTTTTTATAAATGATGCATAGTGGACACAATAGCTCACAGCAGAAAATCTGTTTTATATTTGGAACTTAATTTAATTACATCAGTCTTGGAAAAAAAAACCAGAGGAAAAAAGATTCAGCAGCAGAAAACCACATGTTAATGGTTTGTTCTTATGATTCTTGCATAGAATTGATTGTCTTTGACTGGTTCTCCCCACCAGCCTCTTGATGTGCGGTTAAATACAAATTACCCACATTATTATTTACGTCTGTGACACCTTTGTTCAGAGCCGAAGAATGAGGCTCACCCCCACTTTCTCAAAGGCAATTTGAAAAAAATCAATAAACGTTGAACCTACCTTTTCCACTTTAAAAGGTTTTCTTGCAGATTTGTTCAGTTTTCTGCCTGTAGTGGAAATCTTGTTTTTATTTTGGTTGAGATTCATGGGCATATTTATTAGCATTTACAGACAATTAGAAACATAGAAACATAAAAATAATAGTCAGCACCGCCATTCAAATAAGATCGTGGCCGATCATCCAAATTCAGTACCCCATTCCTGCTTTCTCCCCAGATCCCTTGATTCCATTATAGACGAGACTATCGCCCAACACATTATTCCACCTCTCCACCAATTGGGGGGAGGGGGGGGGGGCTTTTAGGAGCGGTAGCATGGGTTTTGTGGGCCAAAGGGACTGGTTTCCAGAGGGCTCATATGGAAATTGTGGGCCGAATGGATTCTTGGGCTGGCAGCGCAGTCACTGAGGTGTGGCAGCTCAGAACTTGAGGTCTGGTGGGCTGGCAGCTCAGAAACTGCCAGAAATTCTGCTGAAAACAGGTGACAGACTATGTGAGAGAGAAGAGGTAGATGGTGGACAATCATTTTTAGACATTTTCATCTCTTTTTACAGATCACAGCAATGAAGGAGGAAAGTATCCTTGTGTGGATCTCTGGAGAGCTAGTATGGGTGTTGTGGGCTGAAGGGACTGGTTTCCAGAGGGCTAGTATGGACATTGTGGACAATGGATTCTTGGACTTACAGTTCCGTGAGTCATGGCTGGTGGGCTGGCACTTCAGTCACTTACAGCTGGTGTGGTGGCAGTTCACTCAGTTACCCCTCCTCCCTTCACCCCCCAACTCTGCTCCTTGCCATTCCCCTCTCCTCCCACGCATTCAGTCCATCTCCCCTCAAACATTCCTGCCTATTAGGTTACCCATTGTGATGAAGAACACGCAGACATGGCAAGTGGAAAAAGGATTTATTAAAGTTTAAAATGTGAATGAGTCTTAAAACATTGCAAGTCCAACCTCACAACACTCCAAACACTCCAACAGACACTCCAGAGACACACACACAGGGATGCACACACAGAGACACACACACAGAGACACACACACAGGGATGGACACACGCAGGGACACACCCAGAAACAGACACTCACACACACCTATACACACAAAAAGACACTCACACATACACACACGCACACTCACAAACACTTACACACACACACAAAGACACACACACATACACACAAACACCTATACACACACACAGAGACACACACCTATACACACACACACAAACACAGACACACACCTATACACACACACACAGACACATACCTATACACACACACAAACACATGCACAGACACACACACAGACACACAGACACACAGACACACACACAGACACACACACACAACACACACACACACACACAACACACACACACACTCACACACACACACACACACCTATACACACAAACACAAAGACACACAGACACACACCTATACAGACACTCGCACAGACACACACCCATACACACCCATACACACCCACACAGACACACACCTATACACACACACACAGACACACACCTATACACACACACACAGACACACACCTATACACACAAACACCTATACACACACACCTATACACACACCTATACACACACACACACACACACACACACACACACACACACACACACACACACACACACACACACACACACACACACACACACACACACACCTATACACACACTCACACACAGCACCAATACTAAAATGCCAAGTAACTTCAGAACGTGGTAAGTATACTGTATCTTGTTACTAACCATATACTCTATGTAAGTATTTTAAAAATAAGAACACAGGTGTGTCTAAACCAAAAGATTCAAATGTTTAAAGCCTTTTTTGTTCTGAAACATTCCTCTAGATCTGCTGCTACTGCAAAAACATGCTTTAAATAACTTTCAACAAAAACACACACACTCAACATATGTATGGTAGTAAGCTCTCTTGAATTACTTAAACAGCTCAGGGCGGCGTCTCCACTTGGGGCATTCTGCACTTAGCGCCAACGCTGAACTCACCGGAAATGATGCAATCAACACCACCTCTCCAATAAGCAGAAATGACGCAATCAGCGCCACCTCTCCACTAAGCGGAAGTCACGGAATGAGCGGCAATTTTGCATTAAACACAGTACTGATCTAATAAAGTGTTTACTCATGGATTTTCCTTCCAAAAACTGTTGCACAGCAAGCCACATTTAAAATGCAAACCACATTTAAAAAGCAAAACAAGTGTTAAAATAAAGGTACAGTCAAAGGCCACACTTTTCAATTAGCCACACTTTTCAATTAGCCACACTTTTCAATTAGCCACACAGTTAAAAGACACAGTTAAAATGCACTGTTAAAAGGCACAGTAAAACATTTATTCCTTCCAAACACAGTTCCAAATAAACCACATAAAATCACATAAAACAACACTCAGTTCAGTAGACAGGTGTTCAGTGTTCAGTTGATTCACAGCTCAGACTGAGAGCCGTGACCTCTCCATCCCCCATCTTGCAGCGACTGAGGCACGCCCACACTTCCAGGTTTTATAGTCCCTCCCCCTCCCACTGGAAGGGGCGTTGCCTTCATGGTGTGATTGACAAGAGAGAGAATCTCAACTATTTTTAAACATTAAAAAGTCTTTTATTTTTCATCAAAATCCTCTGGCCCTGACAGCTGGAAGGGGACTGAGTAAGATGACCAAAAATCACAGCTGTAATCGGTAGCAATTTTTCTAAAATCAATATACAGCGCAATGGCCAAGATTTGACTTTTAATTATAGGGATTTTCGTGCATGCTTTTCAAACCAACCACACCTTGCTTGCTTTTCAAACCAACCACATTTTCTTTTCAAACCAAGCACATTTTCAAACCACATTTTCAATTTCAAACTTCATTTTCAAACCACATTAAGGGCACTCAAAGGTCAGTAAAACCACACTCACAGTTTAGTAGACATGTTGTTCAGTGTTATTCACAGCTCAGACTGAGAGTCGTGACCTCTTGCTCCCCCATCTTGCAGAGACTGAGGCACATCCACACTTCCGGGTTTTATAGTCCCTCCCCCCTCCCACCAGTAGGGACATGACCTTCATGGTGTGATTGACAGGAGAGAGAATCTCAACATGTTTTCAACGTTAATAAGTATTTTATTTTTAATCGATGGGAAAAATCCTCTTGTCCTGCGCAGCAGAGGGGGACTCCGAGTAAGATGGCCAAATATCACAGCCGTAAGTGGTAGCGTTTTTTCTAAAATCAATATGCAATGCAAACAGGAAGTGGTCAAGCTCTCACTAGGGTCTCCTAGATATCCCGCAGCTCCGCTCTTGCTCCCCCTCATCCCATTCGCATCTTGTCCTCACCTTCCACCCCATCAGCCATCGCGTACAACACTTTTGCCACCTCAAACGGGATCCTGACCACAGCTTCCCATCTCCACCCCTTTCTGCTTTCCGCAGAGACCGTTCCCTCCACAACTCCCTGGTCAATTCGTCCCTTCCCGCCCAAACCACCCCCTCCCCAGGTACCTTTCTCTGCAACCGCAGTAGATGCAATACCTGTCCCTTTACCTCCCCCTTCGACTCCATCCAATGACCATCAGTCTTTCCAGGTGAGGCAGAGAGAAGTTTACTTGCATCTCCTCCAACCTCATCTACTGTATCTGCTGTTCCAGGTGTCAACTTCTCTACATCGGTGAGACCAAGCGCAGACTCAGCAATTGTTTCGCTGAACACCTCCGCTCAGTCCGCCTAAACCTACCTGATCTCCCGGTTGCTCAGCACTTCAACTCCCCCTCCCATTCCCAAACTGACCTTTCTGTCCTGGGCCACCTCCATTGTCAGACTGAAGCCCAGCGCAAATTGGAGGGACAGCACGTCATATTTCGCTTGGGCAGCTTACACCCCAGTGGTATGAACATTGACTTCTCTAACTTCAAAGAGCCTTTGCTTTCCCTCACTCACTTCCCAGTTCTCCCACCAGTCTTACTATCTCTGACTACATCTTATCTCTGAGCCGCCCACTCCCCTGACATCAGACAGAAGAAGGGTCCTCACACAAATTTTAGATTGGTTTTACTGCACGACCTGTCTCCATTTAATCTGAATGCCAATCTGCAAACTAAATATTTGAGAAAATTCATTAGTCATTGAGTCATAGTGTGGAAACAGGCCCTTCGGCCCAACTTGCCCACACCGACCAACATGTCCCATCTACACTAGTCCCACTTGCCTGCATTTGGCTCATATAACTCTAAGCCTGACTTATCCATGTACCTCTCTAATTGTTTCTTAAACATTGCAATAGTCCTTACCGCAACAACCTCCTCCATCAGATAATTCCATGCACCCACCACCCTTTGTGTGAACCTTTACTCACTATACTCCAGTATTTGCTTGAACATATTAGGGGGCGGTACAGGAGGGCACATCATCCGAGGACGTACACACCATTGAGGATAAAGGGGGATACTGTGGATAGGGTGAGCTGTTTTAAATATCTGGGAGTCCACATCTCTGAGGATATGACATGGACATCACACGCCGCAGCACTCGTGAGTAAGGCAAGGCAGCGCCTTTACCACCTCAGGCAATTGAGGAAATTCAGAGTGTCTCCGAGGATCCTCCAGTGCTTCTACGCAGCGGCTGTGGAAAGCATCTTGTCCGCAAATATTACCATCTGGTTTGGGAATTATTCTGCCCAGGACAAGAAGGCTCTGCAGAGAGTAGTGCGTTCGGCCGAACGCACTATGGGAACTTCATTCGCCCCCCTGCAGGAACTATACATCAGGAGGTGCAACTCCAGAGCCCATAAAATCATGGAGACCCCTTCCACCCATGCAACGGACTGTTCCAGCCGCTACGGTCAGGCAAACGCCTCCGTTGCCATGCTGTGAGAATGGAGAGGTTGAGGAGGAGTTTCTTCCCAGAGGCCATTCGGGCTGTAAATCTCACCAGGGATTAACTCTACTGAACGTATTTCCTTCCAATATTTAATATGTAAAAGAATATGTGTGTGTTTATGATTGTGTTTATAGTTTGTTTGGTTGTTTGTTTGTTTGTCTTTTTGCACAAAGTCCGCGAGCATTGCCACTTTTCATTTCACTGCACATCTCGTATGTGTATGTGACGAATAAACTTGACTTGACTTGACTTGACTTGAGTGGCGCAACGGTAGAATTGCTGCCTCACAGCGCCGGAGACTTGGGATTGATTCTGACTATGGGTGCCTGTCGGTATGGAGTTTGTATATTCTACATGTGACTTTCCGTAGGTTTTCACCGGGATCTCCGGTTTCCTCTCACACTACAAAGGCGTACAGGTTTTATAGGTTAATTGGCTTGATATAATTGTAAATTGGCTCTAGTGTGTGCAGAATAGTACTTGTGTACGGGTATCGCTGGTTGTTGCAGACTCGGTAAACCAAAGGCCCTGTTTCAGCGCTGTATCTCTAAACAAAAAGTTAACAAAATCACCCCTGAAAGTGTGCTGAGTTACCTTGGTTTATTTTCGATAGGCTACAAGAATTTACTACATGAAAGGTACACAGGAGTGTCTGTTTTATTAAGCAAACATTTACCATGCATGAAGGAGTAGTATTACAAATTTACGATCTGTCAGCAATAATTTCTTGTGTTCAATCAATCTCAAAAATAAGGCTTCCATCCCTCACATTTTGGAATTGATACATTGTGCCCAAGAGTTGTGTAATCATGTAATCAACCAAATATAACGACACATTTTCCTTGATGTACAAATTAATCATTTATGTCCCAACAACGGCTTTTTCATTATTCCGGAGAGAAAAGCTCTGTTTCTCATATTATTTGAGAAATCATTCCGCCTTGTTGATAGAAGAAATCATTGAACTATTACTTTATTTTCAGTGAATGAAGTATGGGTCAAATCAGACTCCATATAACACACATGAGGCCATACCGCTGGTGGCTCTAAACTGCTATAGAGACAAAGGTAGATCAAGAAATTGAGGGTGTACCAGATGTGTGATTAATGATCTGTTCCAGACCGATAATGAATGACACAGTAGTGCAGTGGTAGAGTACTGCTTGACAGCGCCAGAGACTCGGGTTCGATCCAGACTATGAGGTGCTCTCTCTATGGAGTTTGTACGTTCTCCCTCTGACTGCATATGTTTTTATCGGGTGTTCCGTTATCGTACAGGTTTGTCAGTCAAATGGCTTCGGTAAAAATTGCAAATTGTCCCTAGTGTGTAGGATAGTGCTAGTGTACAGGGTGATCACTGGTCAGCATAGATTCGGTGGGCTGAAGGGGTCACAGTTTAACGATAAAGGGGAAATCCTTTAGGACCGAGATGAGAAAAACATTTTTCACACAGAGAGTGGTGAATCTCTGGAACTCTCTGCCACAGAAAGTAGTTGAGGCCAGTTTATTGGCTATATTTAAGAGGGAGTTAGAATTAGAATTAGAATTAGAATTTCCTTTATTGTCATTCAGACCTTACGGTCTGAACAAAATTTCATGCCTGCAGTCATACATACAATAATACAATAATACAATAATAAACACAAATTAACATCCACCACAGTGAGTCCTCCAAGCACCTCCTCACTGTGGTGGAGGCAAAAATCTTAGGGCTGCAGTCTCTTCCCTCCTCTTCTCCCTCTGCGCTGAGGCGATTCCCCACCGGGCGATGGCACAAACAGTCCTTGTGGCTAAAGATGTGGCCCTTGTGGCTAAAGGGATCAGGGGGTATGGAGAGAAGGCCGGTACGGGATACTGAGTTGGATGATCAGCCATGATCATATTGAATGGCGGTGCAGTCTCGAAGGGCCGAATGGCCTACTGCTGCACCTATTTTCTATGTTTCTATTTCTGTTCTGTATCTCTAAAATTTAAAAAACTAAAACCTTTAACTAAGTGATCGAACCCTACATTTCCTACAGGAATTTATCAATATTATTTCTAACGTCTCAATTGGAATCTAACTCCTCTTATAAAGACTGTCATAGTGACTTATTATGAATGCCTGTGCTCATAATAATAGCTGAAAATTAGATTGGCCATTGTGAGGGGAAGCACATAGTCGCAGTCATACTCCAAGGTTTACCTTGTATTGTAATTCATTGATGGTCTATTCTGTAGGGTCTATAGAGAAAAGCAGCTAAATAATACCTCACCAAAGTTATCATTGCTGCAAATAATGCAGGGACAATAACAATTAAGCACAATGCCTTGTAAAAATGATTAAACATTGGATGCATTTTCAATATCAATTATAAGTATCATATTGTATCAAATTGTTTATCTGAAGTTAGTCCATGGAAAGAATTGCATTTTCATCAGCTGATTTAAATATGCATGGGAATATGACTGCCAGATGTACTCATCTTTGCATGTTTGATCTTTCATTGGGGTCAAAAGGAACTACAATCAGTAGCAGTTCGATTCTGACTACGGGTGCTGCCTGTTTTTTGTTCATTCTCCCCGTGACTGCGTGGGTTTTCCCCGGGTGCTCCTGTTTCCTCCCACACTCCAAAAACGTGTAGGTTTGCAGGTTAATTGGCTTTGGTAAAGATTGTAATTTGTCCTTGGAGTGTACGATAGAGCTAGAGCAGAGGGATCGCTGGCCGGCACGGACCCGGTGGGCCGAAGGGCCTGTTTCCATGCTATATCTCTAAACACTAAACTCTAAAACTGCCAATACTCACATGCCAATTCAATGGTGGAGACCAAAGGAAATCTCCTTGAATGATTGCTTTGAACCAACCAGTGTTTGCAAATGTTGCCAAAAGTAAAGCAAATCTGCTAGCAACATATCGCACCGTAATCATTTGCATTGATTAAGGATACGAATGCTTATGCCAACCTAAAGGCTGAACAAATGAGGAAGTAGTCCTTGTGGTCAGAGAACATGGAAACGCAGTTATTACGGAACAGCTCAGGGGATGTTTTAGCATTTAAAACGTCAATGCTGAATGTCTTTAAGCTGGGCTCATTTTTAAAGAATCACTTTCACCTTGTACTTCTGAGTGGGGATGTGACTTGAATGCTGTTCGGTATTGTTTTGTGCGTGCACATTGTTATCTGAATACCAGACCATTCCCTAATGAGAGTAAGCATACTGTAGCGATTAGAGTCGAAAAATTCCTCTTCTGTTGTTTTGGTTATTGGTGAGAATATTCCAGGGTGTCTGGAAATAAAAGCACCCAGATATAATCAGAGCAACCCGAATGTTGATTCAGACATAACAATAAGGAAGCCCCTTGGTCGTTCCAACTTATACAATCATCTCTACATCGTCTCTGTTCTGACAGTCAACACTCAGGTCAGAAAACTTCCCTGGAGCTTCCTCTGCTCCACTGCTATAACATCACAAGGATCAGCTCTGAGGAGATTCCCAGACTTAGATCCTCCTCCAGAGTTCAGATAAATAAACTACAACAGCTGTTCAGTTGTAATTAGGTTTCTGCACAAGCAGAGCAGTTACAACGGTTGGACAACTCCTTGTTAGCCGTCTCCCGTCTGTGCCGGCGGTCAAAGACTTGTTTTCTTAACAGAATTACATGTTTCTGCAAAAGTATGCAGATAATTTGAGTGTGTGTCTGATTCATAAGAAAATTGCAGCAAATGGAGTACATAACTGGGTCTGAAGAAGGGTTCTAACCCGAAACGTCGCCCATCCTTTTCCTCCAGAGATGCCTGTCGGATTCGCTGAGTTACTCCAGCACTTTGTGTCAGTCTTAGGAGCAAATGGAGCCTTGTCTTCCATTCATTATGATCAAGGTTTTCAGTTATTGGCTTTAGCTTCACTATTCTGCTGATTCCCCATAACCACAGACTCAACTTAGCTGAGATACTTAACTGTTACAGTCCTGAAAGTATTTGATGTCATTCTCTCACAGCATGCGGGTGGAGCACCAAGGCAAATTCCTTGTATGTGAATACTTGGCCAATAAACTGATTCATTCATTCAATGAAATGACATACCTTCTCAAGTAAGTAGCCCAAAACTCCAGGTGTGGCCTCAGCAAAGCCTTTGGATCAAGACTACACTATTTTGGCACTACACCCACTTTCCAGTGTTAAACATGACCTGAAAGAAAAATGTCAATTTACGTGAGGCAAAAATACAGTAGATGGTTAGAGTATGTATCGCCATGATGAGAATGTCAAATACTTGAGGGCAAAGAGGGGGGAAGTTTAACGGAGATTTACAGGGCAAGTTTTTTACACAAAGAGTGATGGGTGCCTGGAATGCGCTGCCAGGGGGAGTGGTAGAGCAGATACAATAGCAACAATTAAGATGCATTTAGACAGGCACATGAACAGGCAGGGATAGAGAGATATGGACTTTGTGTAAGCAGATAGAAATCATTTACATTGACATCATAGTTGATGCAGGCAACATGGGCTGAAAGGCATATTTCTACACTCTGCTGTTCTATGTTCAATACTATATAATGCGGGCCACATTTTCCCTTTTATCTACTATGCTGAACTTATATGCTAACTGTTTTGTGTTTCAGCCCTCTGTTCCACAACAATCTATTGCCTCCTTCCATGTAAACAACATTCTGCATTTCACAAAAAAAATGATACCAAGTGCTGGAATAATACCACAGGTCAGGCAGCATCTCTGGAGAACGTGGACAGGTGATGTCTTGGGTTTGGTCTAAAGAATGGTCCCGACCCAAAACCTCATCTATCCATGTTCTCCAAAGTTGCTGCCTGACCTGCAGTGTTACTCCAACACTTTGCGTCCTTTCATTTAAACCAGCATCTGCAGTTCCTTGTTTCTGTATTCTCCTTTTATTTTTCTCACCTTCCTCCACATTAACTGCATCCGCCAAATCTTTGGCCAATCAGTTAACTTACATATTGCCAACTCTTGCCAACTCTTCTGCATCCTATACACAACTTGGTTTCCCATTTACATTTGTATAATTGACAAATGTATATACTATATTCTGTCCCTTCATCCCTTCCGTTAGCATATATTGTAAATAGCTGTGATATTAACTTTGACCCTCATAACATCCCTCTAGTTGCAGCTTGCTAACCTTACAATGGTGCATTTATCCCAATTTGTTGTTTCTTTTTGTCAGCTGACCTTCTATCCATGATTCCCACCACAAATTGGAGGAACAGCACCTCATATTTTGCTTGGGTAGTTTACACCCCAGAGGTATGAACATTGACTTCTCCAATTTCAGGTAGTTCTTGCTTTCTCCCTCCTTCGGGGCGACGTCCAGTTGGGTGTGGCTGCCTTGCCTGCAGCTGTCCATCCATTCACTTCTTTTTAAAATATTTAGTATGTTGCTCGGCGGCTTTCCTCCGAGCAGCATCTTCAACCCGTCCTCGCGGCCTACCATCGGGTCTGGAGCGGCGTTTTCTGAGGGGACCGGCCAGAACCACGACTTCGACGGCTGCACAGCACTGGAGCGCTATCGCGGAGCGGGCGATGCTTTGCCCGGGTCGCCGCGCTGGAGCTCCGGAATGCTGAGTCCGCTGATGGAACATCGCGAAGCTGTGGGTCTGTGGAGCGGCCAGCCGCGGGCGGTGGCGCTGACTTTAACACCGCGGCGCCTGGGATCTCTCGGCGAGATCGCCAGTGGTGGAGCTCCATCCAGCGCAGCCTGTTGGCTTCGGAAGCCGTGGTCTCCAGTAAGGAAGCGGCCGTTCCAGGTGTCCCAAGCCGCTGAGAGGGTTCTCCCGACGCCGGAGCTCCATCACCCAGCAACAGGGCCTGAAACATCGGGCCATCGTAGCGGCGACTGCATAGGACTCAATAGGTCCGACTATGGGTGGACAAGGGGATGGGGACTGGACTTTGTGCCTTCCCTCACAGTGGGAACCATTGTGGGGGGATGTTTTTATGTTTAATGTTAAATTCCTTTATAATGTTATGTTGTATTAATGTGCTGCAATGGCAAATTGAATTTCACTACACCAATTGGTATATGTGACAATAAATGAACCTTTGAACCTTTGAACCTTCCCCTCCTCTTCCCCTCCCCTTCCCAGCCCACTCTTCTTCTTCTTGCGTATGGCGTGCACAGCCTAAAGTTGTAGGACAACTTGTTCTATTTGATCTTATTTGATTGTGCACGCCAGGTTGATTGCATTCGTAGAAACAGGGCGGACCACGTGAAGGTTGCAATCTTCCCACCCCCCACAGCCCACTGTCTCCACCTCTTCCTTTCTTCTTCCCGCCCCCCCACCCCCACATCAGTCTGAAGAAGGGTCTTGCCCGAAACGTCACCTATTCCTTCGCTCCATAGATGCTGCCTCACCCGCTGAGTTTCTCCAGCATGTTTGTCTACCTTCTATCCATGCTAATATGTTAACAAATGCCATGAAGAGTAAACATTCATAAAGCTCTTTTATCAATGAATGTCAGGAAAACCAAATCTACTGGAACTACCGGTTCACAAATATCTGCCTTGCTCATTATATCAAACAATTACAATAAATTTGTGATTTATTTTTCAGAAACCATGTCAGCTGTGTGATCACATCATGGTTTTTTTAATATTCTTTGACTGGTTCACTAATAATGGATTCCAGCATTTCACCAATGATACATGTAGGGCCAGTTGGTCAATTCTACTGATTTCCTGTCCCTCCTATTTCTTGAATGGTGACATTCTGGTTTTCCAATGTTCTGGTTTTCCAAGTTAATATGGTGAACACTACCCAATCTATCATGGGCACTGACCTTCCCATCATCGAAGGGATCTACACGAGTTGCTACCTCAACAAGGCAGCCAGCATCAACAGAGACACACACCACCCTGACCACACTCTCATTTCACTCCTGCCATTGGAAAGACGGTATCGGAGCCTGAAAACTGTAAGGTCTAGTTTCAGGAGCAGTTTCTTCCCTACAACCACCAGGCTATTAAAAACTACAACCTCCAAATAGGTTCTGAACTATATAGACTTGGGGACATTATTTTTGACTTTGCTCTGCTATTATCTATTTATTTGTCTATTGGTTTTGTTTATATATACAGAACATTTGTAGTGCTGCTGCAAGTAATGATTTCATTGTTCCATTTTGGAAATATGACAATAAAACACTCTTGACTCTTATATTCTAGAATCTGAGGAATTTTAGAAGATGCATCTATTTTGGTGAAAGATACATTTCTGGTTTTGTTACAAGGATGGAACAGCAGCTTTTCCAAACAACTTCTGTGAGGTTTTTTTTTGTGTGGCTCTACTGTATGCCTGACGAGGCTGCATTGTTTGACTTTGAGCCCACAGTTTCATATTATTTAAATACATTATTTCAGGATCAAAATACTTGAAGACCAGCATGTAACCAAACTATCAACAACCAAACTGCTGGAGGAACTCAGTACGCCAGGTAACATCTATGGAGGGAAATGTACAGATGATGTTTTAGGTCAGGACCAGCAATTAGGTCAGATGGAAGAACGGTCCCAATCCGAAACATTGTCTGTCTATTTCCCTCCACTGATGCTGCCTGGCCCCGCTGAGTTCCTCCAGCAGTTTGTTTCATGTTCAAGATTCCAACAACATCTCCAATGCCCATGGTTTCAGTTACAAACAGCAGTACCTGAAAGGGAACACCACCTGTGGTAAGATCTTCTCAAAGCTGTGCACCATCTCAACTTGGAAATATATTGTTGGATCTCTTTAGGCATTGGCAACATCATGTAATGCTCTACCTGACAGCACCTTGGTAGTACATGCATGAACAGCAATCACCCCAACCTTCTCAAGCCTCATTAGTGATGAATGATAACTTCCAGTCTTGCCAATGACATTCACAATCCATAAATTAATGGAGAGAAAATAATATTTAAAAAATCTAATAAAAATATGTTGCATTTTGACTACTTCTGTCAGTAATTGCAACATCTGTGAAATTACTAATGGAGCCAAGTTTTTAAATTGGAGCATAACATGCATACAACGCTACATCACATATGTTGGAAGTTTGATTGAAGCCACATTTCTGCCGTATATTTATTTTCTCTTTAATTTGGATAGAGACTTTCTGTTATTACAGCACAACATTGCTTGTAGTTCCAATACAATCTTAGGCACATATGTTCTCATTATTACACTGTCATGGTGTAACTCTGCACTTCAGACATGAATAGTAAGTCACATCACAATATTAATGCACTGAGCAATGAAGGAGCACTTTGCATCTGAGCCCTTGACTGCTTTCTTAATGGAATGCTGATTAAGTACTTACAGGCTCAGTAGAACGTCAGCAACCAAGGACTTACACATGAAAGTGCACATCAAGAGTATGATGCCAACTGCAAACAACTCCACAGTGATGGGGAATCTTTGGACTCTTTTGGGAACCCATGAAACTATCTTAGTTTGGTCACAAAGTAGCTAATTGAAAATCTCTTTAGTGGCACATTTTGAATACAGTTTTTATTTGGTTCCAACAACCTAATGAAACGTCAGAGAGTGTGAAATGATCTTGTTGTAATGGCCTTGAACTGGTTGTCAAAATTCAGGGCAGGCAACGTCACTGTGGGATTTCATTGATATGCAGCCAAAAGAATGTCATCTTGAAGGGAAATGTACTAACAGGCCAATAAAATTGTAACAATGCTGCAAGGACAAAGATTAATTAATTTTGACTAGTCCCATTAAAATATTTACAGTAATCACATAGTCATAGTCATACAGCATGAAAACAGGCTGAACAACATGTCCCATCTACACTAGTCCTTCTTGCCTGCATTTGGCCCATATCCCTTTAAATCTATCCTACCCATATACTAGTCTAAATGTTTTTCAACATTGTGTTAGTACATGTCTCAACTCCTTCGTCCGGCAGCTTGTTGCATATACCTACCACCCTTTGTGTAAAAAAGTTGCCCCTCAGGTTTCAATTAAATCTTTCCCTCCTCATCTTAAACCTATGTCCTCTGATTCTTGATTCCCCTATTCTGGGTAAAAGACTCATGATCTTATACACTTCTATAAGATCACCCCTCATCCTCTTGTGTTCTAAAGAATAAAGTCCTAGCCTGCCCAACCTCTCCCTATAGTGTAGACACTTGAGTCTTAGCAACATCCTTGTAAATCTTCTCTGCACCATTTCCAGTTTAACAACATCTACATAACTAAAAGTCTCACAAATCATTACATACTTTGTATAATATACTCATATTGCCATATCCGAGTTACTGTGTGGAGATATGGGGTAACACCTACAAAACCAACCTACAGCCATTATGCACATTACAAAAAAGAGCAATAAGAATTATCAATAACGTTGGATATCTTGAACATACCAATTTATTATTCTTAAAGTCACAGACACTGAAGTTCACTGATCTGGTTAAATTTAAGACTACGCAAATCATGTACAAAGCAAGAAATAATTTACTTCCAAGAAATATACAAAAACTGTTTATGGAAAGACAGGGTGGGTATAATTTGAGAGGGGAACATAATTTTAAAAAACTCAATGTCAGAACAACTCTTAAAAGTATGTGCATAGCAATCTGTGGTGTGAATTTGTGAAATGGTCTGGAACAGGAAATAAAACTTAGCACAAGCATAATTCAGTTTAAAAAGATGTACAAAAACACTTGTTTAAAAGGATATTGGGATGAGGATAGGTGATTGTGATATTTGTTATACTGATTGTATTGGGAAGGGTGATTATAGAGTGATGGGTTGTATATATGACTAAGATACTGTATAGTATATGCGGGGTTATTCTTTTCTTTTTCTTTTTTTCTTTTTTGTATGGCTTTGTAAATATTTGATTAGTGTTCAAATGTAAATAATTTGGTGTATATATAGTGGCTGGTGTACATATGGTGTACATATAGCTGCTAAATTTGTATAAGATAATTCCAAGCAGTTGAATAAGGGGTGGGAATTAATAAGCTTTGGCTTCTTCCTGCTCCTTTTCGGACACATATGATTTCATTTATTTATAGATATTGTTTATGACACTTTATAAATAATTTTGTTTTGTTTTTTGTATGCTGTTTCACATTTGCTTTTTATTCTTTTATCCTGTCCGAAATAAATAACTAATAAATAAATAAATAAATCTTGACCACTTCCTGTCTGCGCTGTATATTGATTTTAGAAAAATTGCTACCATATATCGCTATGAATTTTGGCCATCTTACTCAGTCCTACTCCACTGAGGCAACCCTGAGAAATTATCCGATCGAAGAAAAATAAAAAAGTTATGAGTGTTTAAAAAATCGTGAGATCAGTTGATTAGTCCTCTCACCTGTCAATCACCACGATGAAGGTAACGCCCCTTCCAGGGGAGCAGGACTATAAAACCCTGGATGCCTGGACATGAGTCAGTCGCTCTGGAAGATCGCGAGGGAGAGTCCACAACTGTGATTCTATGCTGTCAATCAACTGAATTGTGAGCCTGCAATGTACTTGTAATAAATGATTAGTTAGCCCTTAATGACAATGCAATGAATTGTTTGGCAATTTGGTGGCCTGTACTCTGCTTGAAATGCTATGAAATGGAATTTGGTGGCCTGCACTGTGCCTAAAATGCTATGAAATTGGGTTTGGTGGCCTGCACTCTGCCTGAAATGGCATCGCTGTGAGTGAACTGCCAGCCCACCAGCCCTGAGTGACTGATCTACCAGCCCTGAGTGACTGATCTGCCTGCCCACCAGCCCTGAGTGACTGAGCGGCCAGCCCACCAGCCCTGAATGACTGAGCTGCCAGCCCACCAGCCCTGAGTGACTGAGCTGCTAGCCCACCAGCCCTGAGTGACTGAGCTGCCAGCCCACCAGGCCTGAGTGACTGAGCTGCCAGCCCACCAGCCCTGAGTGACTGAGCTGCCAGCCCACCAGCCCTGAGTGACTGAGCTGCCAGCCCACCAGGCCTGAGTGACTGAGCTGCCAGCCCACCAGCCCTGAGTGACTGAGCTGCCAGCCCACCAGCCCTGAGTGACTGAGCTGCCAGCCCACCAGGCCTGAGTGACTGAGCTGCCACCCCACCAGGCCTGAGTGACTGAGCAGCCAGCCCAAGAATCCATAGCCCACAATGTCCATACTAGCCTCTGGAAACCAGTCTCTTCAGCCCACAACACCCATACGATTGCTCCAGAAAGCCCCCCCCCCCACTGGCCACCAATATTGGAATTGGTGGAGAGGTGGGAGGTGGGATATTGCGTTGGGGGACCAGCCCTCCCGTGTGAATATGGGACCCAATGGGTCCCACTTAGTCTAGTCTTTCCTATAATAGTGTGTCCAAAACTGAACACAGTACTCTAAATGTGGCATCACCAATGTCTTGTACAAAATATGGCCTTAACAAGGTCTTGTACAAAGACTTACCGGCATGAAAATGTTTCTGTATATAGGAAGTAGTAAGATATTTAGAACAAAAAAGCCTTTGGTGGAGAGGAAGGTCATAAGTGATAGGAGTAGAATTAGGCCATTTGGGCCATCAAGTCTACTCCACCATTCAATCATGGCCGATCTACAGTGGCTTGCAAAAGTATTCATACCCCTTGAACTTTTCCACATTTTGTCACGTTACAACCACAAACGTAAATGTATTTTATTGGGATTTTATGTGATAGACCAACACAAAGTGGTGCATAATTGTGAAGTGGAAGGAAAATGATACATGGTTTTCAAATTTTTTTACAAATAAAAAACTGAAAAGTGTGGCGTGCAAAAGTATTCAGCCCCCCTGAGTCAATACTTTGCAGAACCACCTTTCGCTGCAATTACAGCTGCAAGTCTTTTGGGGTATGCCTCTACCAGCTTTGCACATCTAGAGACTGAAATGTTTGCCCATTCTTCTTTGCAAAATAGCTCAAGCTCAGTCAGATTGGATGGAGAGCGTCTGTGAACAGCAGTTTTCAAGTCTTGCCAGAGATTCTCAATTGGATTTAGGTCTGGACTTTGACTGGGCCATTCTAACACATGAATATGCTTTGATCTAAACCATTCCATTGTAGCTCTGGCTGTATGTTTAGGGTCATTGTCCTGCTGGAAGGTGAACCTCCGCCCCAGTCTCAAGTCTTTTGCAGACTCTTAACAGGTTTTCTTCCAAGATTGCCCTGTATTTGGCTCCATCCATCTTCCCATCAACTCTGACCAGCTTCCCTGTTCCTGCTGAAGAAAAGCATCCCCATAGCATGATGCTGCCATCACCATGTTTCACAGTGGGGATGGTGTGTTCAGGGTGATGTGCAGTGTTAGTTTTCCGCCACACATAGCGTTTTGCATTTAGGCCAAAAACTTCAATTTTGGTCTCATCTGACCAGAGCACCTTCCTCCACATGTTTGCTGTGTCCCCCACATGGCTTGTGGCAAACCGCAAACGGGACTTCTTATGACTTTTTTTCAACAATGGCTTTCTTCTTGCCACTCTTCCATAAAGGCCCGATTTGTGGAGTGCACGACTAATAGTTGTCCTGTGGACAGATTCTCCCACCTGAGCTGTGGGTCTCTGCAGCTCCTCCAGAGTTACCATGGGCCTCTTGGCTGCTTCTCTGATCAATGCTCTCCTTGCCCGGCCTGTCAGTTTAGGTGGACGGCTATGTCTTGGTAGGTTTGCAGTTGTGTCATACTCTTTCCATTTTCGGATGATGGATTGAACAGTGCTCCGTGAGATGTTCAAAGCTTGGAATATTTTTTTATAACCTAACCCTGCTTTAAACTTCTCCACAACTTTATCCCTGACCTGTCTGGTGTGTTCCTTGGGCTTTGTGATGCTGTTTGTTCACTAATGTTCTCTAACAAACCTGTTGAACCTGCATAGATAAACGAATATATTCTCACATTTAACCACATTTACTAAAAAAAATTAATCCATAATATTTAACTTCAAATATTGAAATATCATAAAGGGGAAAATCAATTCCTATTTAAAAAAAATTATGTTTAATGTACATTATTGACAACAACTTCCATTATCATTATATCAATGACAATGCCCATATCATTCAATATATTATTAATCTGACATGGGAAATTCTTAATTTATGACTTGTTAGTGAGGAGTCTTTACAATCACCAGTCACGTGCAAGGTTTAATTAAATGCAAATTAAATCAAGCTGCTACAGTATTAAATTAACCAAGCCCTGGTACGAGCAAGTAGTTTCTGTTTGGGAAGGGTTCACTTATCTTAACGTGTCCAATTCTCATACATGGAGTCAAAGATTTTTAAATCATACAGCACAGGACCTGGCTCTTCCATTGTGCCCATGCCTACCTGGACTAATCCCATTTACCTGCGTTAGGTCCACAGGCTTCTTTGTCTTGGCAATTTAAGTATGTGTCGAGACACTTCTAAAATATCGTGGAAGTATCTGCCTCATTCACAATGACACGGTGGCACAGTGGTAGAGTTGCTGCCTTACAGCGCCAGAGACTCAGGTTCCATCCTGACCATGGATGCTGTCCGTACGGAGTTCGTACGTTCTCCCTGTGACCGCTTGGGGGTTTTCGGAGTGCTCCGGTTTCAACCCACATTCCAAAGACGTGTAGGTTTGTAGGTTAATCGGCTTCTGTAAATTGTGCCCAGCTTGTTGGATAGAACTAGTGTATCGGTGATCATTGATCAGCGCAGACTCGGTGGGCCAGAGGGTCTGTTTCCATTCTGTATCTCTAACCTGAACAAAACCTGTTCAGGCAGTGCATTGCAGGCTCCAGCCCCTTTGTATTAAAACTTCCACCTCATATTCCCCTGTTCACTCATCAATGTTGTGCTTACTAGTCTGCCATGTCTCCTGGTGCATCAGGATTTTGGTATTAACAATCCAATCCTTGAGTCCAAATTCCTCCCTGGTGTACCCCTTCCCCATCTCCGTAACCTCCCATGTTTTTGTGAAATACCTAAACTAAATGAAATACCTAGAGATATGCAATCTTTTTATTTTCTTTAGCTTGTGTCCCAAAACTCCTTTTCTCCAGAGATGCTGTCTGACTTGCTGACTTAGTCCAGCCTGTTGTGCCCATTTTGGTGTCAGCCTGCATCTGCAGTTCTTTCCTATACATTTTGCTATGCTGCTGGTTTCCCATATTTTAACACCTTTTTTGCAAAGCAACTTGCAGAGTAATTCCTTAATATTTGAAAATTATGTTTTCACACATTTTAGGTCAATTCTCCCATTGATATTGCAAATTCAAAAATGTTAATAGCATGATGTTATATAGATAAATATACTTTATCCAGTTGGTTATCTGGATTCCCTTTCCCATTTCGACTGCATAAAAAAGCTATTTAAAATGGAGGAAGAATATTCTCACCAGTTAATAAAGCTGGTATCACATGACTGAAACAGCAAAAATAGCAATTACCAGTAATACAGGATCACAATAGTTGCACTATCGGTTTATATTAAGGTGTGTTTATTGACAATGTAACATTATTATTTATCATACCTTATGTACACAATGTATTCACCTCTTTTTTTCTCTCCCATCTATCTATATACTATTAAAACTCTCATGCCATCCGACCGGCTGCCGTCCGTCCGGCTGCCTGTCTGCCTTTTGATTCGTTGACTTTCTGCCTTTTGATTTGTTGATGGCTGCTCCTTCCTATCAGCTTCCAACACACTTCGAAACAAATTTGCAAGACAGGAACACTCTGAACCTTTCACTGCTGCAGCAGACAGGGGAGGTGCAATTGGATTTTTTTTTTAATCCACTGCTGAGGGAGGCAGGGGAGTGCTGGAATCTTACATTTGGGAACTTCAGTTCCATTGGAGGAGACGAGTGCATGGTGGAATATTGGGTTGGGGGATCACACCATTGGGGGAGCAGACCCAACGGGTCTGCACTTGGTCTAGTATACTATTAAAACTCTGTGCCTGCTGGCTGCCGTCCGGCTGCCTTTCTGCCTTTTGATTTGTTCCATCATGTAATGTCACAATGTCCAATACTCGCAGATGTCCAATCGGAATGGCCGATGCTCGCAGATGTCCAATCGGAATGGATCCATTTACATGTACGGCTGCCGGCTGCCTTTCTGCCTTTGATTCATTGCCACGCCGAATCCAGACGCTCAATCGCCGAGATCTTTTCCATTTCGGTAGAGATTTCACTTTTCTATCTAAGTATCCGCTCCTTATTACATCGTCGTGTTTAAGTACATGTTTTTAATCAAATCCTTCTCCCCCCCCCCCCCACTCACTCATTTTGTCGCCTCCTGCTGGCCAGCGACCATAACGGCTGCTGGCGCCCGCATCTCGCCTCAAAGACGCCATTTAAAAACAGCCGCACTGCTCATTCCTGAGCCGCTTGAGTTGGAGGACCACGTCTCCCGTGGGGGCTACGGGTAGGGAACGGCTGCATTGGGGGAGCAGGCCCTTGGTCTAGTAATTAAATAAAAATGATGTTTACGTATTTTGGAATTTGTGAAAGTTTCTGGATTATTTCCCTGCAAATCTTAAAAGATTACTATGTTTACATATCATCTTTAATGGAACACTAGCTAAGTGGGACCCGTTGGGTCCCAGCTTCACATGGGAGGGCTGGTCCCCCAACACAATATTCCACCTCCATCAATTCCAATATTGCTGGCCAGTGGGGAGGGGGGGGGGGCATTCTGGAGCGCTAGCATGGATGTTGTGTGCCGAGGGGACAGATTTCCAACAGGCTAGTATGGACATTGTGGACTGAATGGATTTTGGACTTGCAGTTCAGTGAGTCATTGCTGGTGGGCTGGGAGTTGTCTAAGTCATGGCTGGTGGGCTGGCACTTCAGTCACTTACAGTTGGTGGGCTGGCAGTTCACTTACTCATGGCTGGTGGGCTGGCAGTTTAGTCTTTCATGCTGGTGTGGTGATAGTTCAATCAGTCACCCCTCCTCCCCTCATCCCCCCCCCATCCCCCCCCCCCAACTCTGCTCCTTGCCATTCCCCTCCCCCCACGCATTCAGTCCATCTCCCCTCAACCTCCACCCCCAAATCCAATCTCACCGCACTTCAAGCGGAGCACAGGCCAGCAAATCCAATCTCACCGCACTTCAAGCGGAGCACAGGCCAGCGAATTCAATCTCACAGCACTTCAAGCGGAGCGCAGGCCAGCGAATCCAATCTCACCGCACTTCAAGCGGAGTGCAGGCTAACACATACACACACACACTCACACTCACACTCACACTCACACTCAAACACACAAGCTCACACACACTCTCACACACTCTCACACAATCACACACAAACATACTCACTCACACTCACTGACATATACAGACACTCACTCACACAAATATACACTTACTCATTTACACACACACTCACAAACACACACACTCACAAACACACACACACATATACTCACACACACATATGCACAAACACCCACACACACTAACACACACTAACACACACACATATTCACACACACACACACACACACACTCACACACACACATACACACACACTCACTCTCACAAACACACTCACTCACACTCACATTCACTCACACACACATATACATTCACTCACACTCTCACACACATACTCACTCACAAACATATTCTCACACACTCACTCAGACACATACTCACTCACACTCACACACATATACTCACACTCACCCACACACATATACTCACACACACTCACACACACTCACACATGCACACATACACTCACAAACACACTCAGACAAACAGACACTCACAATCACACACACTCATGGACACTCGGACACTCACGGACACTCACACACACACAGAAACACACACACACAGACACTCACACAAACAGATACTCTCTCACACACACACACACACACACACACACGCACACACGCAGACACTCACACACTCACACACACACACACGCGGACACTCACACACACAGACACTCTCACACTCTCACACACACACACACACAAACTCTCACACACACACACACTCACAAACTCACAAACACATACACTCACACACACTGACTCACTTCCTCTTAATTTTACTCATAGCGGCTTCTCCACTGTGGGGCTTCCGCAGTCAGCGGCACTTCCGCAATTTGCGCGACCTCTGCACTCACCGGAAATTACGCAACCAACGCGACCTGTCCACTAAACGGAAGTCACGAAATGAGCGGTACTTTTGAACCACAGTCGGATCTAATAAAGCATTGCAGTTTCAAGTACAGGCAGGGCAGCAGGCAAACAACTCATTTCATTTTCATTAAGGTCTAACAAATCATTTATTCAAGTACATTGCAGACTCACAGTTCAGTTGATTCCCAGCTTAGAATGCGAGTCATGGCTCCTCCCTCGCCATCTTGCAGAGAGATTGAGTCACGTTCAGGCATCCGGGCATCCTGGCCCTCCCCCCCGCCCCTCGGTAGGGACGTTACCTTCATCATGGTGATTGACAGGCGAGAGGATCTCAAGGTTTTTTAAACACTCATAACTCTTTTATTTTTCATCGATGGGAAAAATCCTCGAGGCCTGATCAACGGAAGAGGACTGTGAGTAAGATGGCCAAAAATCATAGCAATATATGGTAGCATTTTTTCTAAAATCAATATACAGTGCGGACAGGAAGTGGTCAAGGTGAAACTTTTAATTATATAGATAATATCCAAGGGTGGATCAAAAAAGGCTCCTGATTTTCTAAAAAACCTTTGTTTTCTTGAAATTAATCCTGTTTATCTTTTCAAATCATGCTTTGCTGACTACAATCTATGTCATGTTATTGGACCAATCTGCCTTCATTTTCGATGAACAAATTGTGCAAGCAAGCGGATTTTCACATGTTAGATCGCGCAAGTCTTCATTTCCAACAATTATTACCCAGAGGAAACATGGCCTGGGCATTTCAACTTGACCATTATCAAACCTATAACTACTGGTGTCAAGCATTGCCTGCAGAAGTTGGCAACCACGGTGAAACCCTTGGCTTGTAATTATATTTATCACCGGCCATGTTCTTTCCTGCCCCTCCTCCTTCCCAGCTTTCTTTCCTGCCTGTATAAGAAAACGTTAAAACTTTGAAACACAACACAAAGATCGGATAGACAAACAAGACTTTATTTACTGTAAGAACGCCAAATACAGTGATCACTGGGACCATTCTAGGAGATTACTCAACGAACAATGATTCATCTACTATACAGAATTTTCCTTTGATGTGTTGTTTATAGCAGGCACTTTAGCATATTTTCTTGTTCTGAATTTTCTTATAATTATAAATCATGGTCCTCTGAAAGACACAGAAAAGTAAACACAGCTCAATTCCACCCATTTACAGAGGATTTTAAGCATTTTTAGGCACTCTGCCTTCCCTATCCCTTGCTGTCAGGATCTTGCAGCTTTGCAATTTATTTTTGACATGCCCCCTGTAATCGGTCTGAAGAAATGTTCTGACCCAAAGCATTGCCTGGTCATGTTCCCCAGGGATGCTGCCCCAACCACTGAGTTACTCCAGCATTTTGTGTCTTTCTTTGGTATGAACCAGCATCTGCAGTTCCTTGAAATAACTGTGCAATTCTCCACATCTTGGCCCTTGTATTTTGGGGGATAAAAATTCTTGCATTTATAGGGAAACAGGCAGAACACCCCCTTGGTACCTCACAGCCAGTGAATTATATTTGAAGCACAGTCACGGTTAGAAGGCAGGAAATCTGCGCAAAACATTGAATATGTTTGACGGCACTAGGCCTGTATTGTTTGGAGTTAGAAGAATGAGGAGGGACCTCTGAAACATAGAGAATAGTGAAAAATCCAAGCTTGTGGATGTGGAGAGGATTTCCACTAGTGGGAGAGTCTAGGACTAGAGGTAATAGCCACAGAATCAAAGGACATTCTTTTAGGAAGGAGATGAGGAGGAATGCCTTTCGTCATGGGATGGTGAATCTGTGAAATTATTTGCCACAGAAGGCTGTGGAGGCAAAGTCAGTGGATATATTTAAGGCAGAGATAGATAGCTTCGTGATTAGTACAGGTGTCAGAGGTGGAGAAGGCAGGAGAATGGGGTTAGGAGGGAGAGATAGATCAGCCATGATTGAATGGTGGAGTAGATTTGATGGGCTGAATGGCCTAATTCTACTCTTGTCACATGATCTTATGACTTATGGTCTTTTGATATTCCTGCAGAGAGTTTCTGATTAAATAATTCATTCAGTGTGAATAATTGAGGTATCAACATGGGATAATTCATTCTTCCTCAAAGGATCTCCAATGTTTAGTTTAATTTAGATTAGTTTATAGATCCAGCGTGGAAACAGGGCCTTTGGCCCATCGAGTCCGCATCGACCAGCGATCCCCGCACACTAACATTATCCTACACACACTGGGGACAATTTACAATTTTACCAAGCCAAATTACCTACAAACCTGTACGTCTTTAGAGTGTGGGAGGAAACCGCAGCTCCCGGAGAAAACCCACGTTGGACACAGGGAGAACTCCATACAGACAGCGCCCGCAGTGAGGATCGAACCGTGTCTCTAATCGTGTATGACAGCAACTCTACTGCTGCACCTAATGGATGTCAAGGAAATCAGACAGGGTTGTGTGTTAATGCCCCTGTATCTCCTCAGAAATGAAATGAAGTATCAGTCCAGAGTTTTGTTTCCAAGCCTGCAGAGTCATGCTGGACCAGGATAAAATCTAAAGATATGCAGCTGGCCCGAAACCACTAAAAAATGATTAAAAAAACTGTGGAGGATAGCCGTGGACTTCAAGAGATGTGGGCGGCACAGTGGCACATCAGGTACTGCTGTCTCCTCACTGCCCCACTGACCTGCCTATTGGAATCAATTGAATGCAATTAGGGCCATTTTGGGGAAACCTGACCCAGGAGAAGACATTGATGTTAGTTTATTCATATTCTCGGTAGATTTGGAATATTTTGCAGAAATAGTATTGGTGATATTTCTCTAGTGCATTGAAGTCCAAGTCTCAAATGCATATTGAAGAGCAGAAATCACTGCCTTTGATTTTGGCACATTTAAGGTCTTGTACTTTTGTGCTCTATAAAGGATTGGATCGTGTATGTTTTGTTTTAACCGCTTTTGTTACATGCCCTGCCACTTTCAATAATTTATATTTAGATCTTAGGGTGGTGAATCTGTGAAATTCACTGCCACAGATGCCGTGGAGGCCAAGTCAATTGATATTTTTAAGGAGGAGATAGATAGATTCTTGATTAGTAAGGGTGTTAGGAGTTATGGGAAGAAGGCAGGAAAATGGGTTTGAGAGTGAAAGATAGATCAGCAATGATTGAAAGGTGAAGTAGACTTGTTAAGTCAAGTCAAGTCATGAGAGTTTATTGTCATGTGTCCCAGATAGGACAATGAAATTCTTGCTTTGCTTAAGCACAACAGAATATAGTAGGCATGAATACAGAACAGATCAGTGTGTCATGAACAGCTTTGATTTATAGTCTGTCTCCTCGTTTTGTCCACCAAAATGTAACACTTATCTGCATGATTCAATTGCCACGTGAGCACCGATTCCATCAGTGCTTCTATATATTATTTCTTGTTTCCTCACACTTCACTACACCACATTAACGTTAGCATTTCTTTGACAAGATCATATGTCAGACAAAGGAAACCAAATAAAAAAGAACCCAGCTGCACAAAAAGCCCTCCATCTGGACTTCTTTCCTCCTCAAGCATACAAACCTTGTCTTTTTGCAATGTGGGAAAGGAGCCTAGCGAACAGCGTAGTGCCTGCAGCAAGGAAGAGAAGCTATACTTTAACAAGGCTGCTAATCGGAAGTAAATATAAAAAGGATGTTGCCTCCCAGCACTGGAACAAAAGCTGAGTAAGACACAGCTTACTGTCAGACTGTGGAGATGAGGGATCAAGATTGTACATTTTACTCAGCATTGATTAAACAAGCCTTGGGATAAAAAAATGTAACCTTTTAAATGGCCTTTTTAATTTTAATTAGCCAGATTTAAAACATATTGAAGTAGGAGAATTGGGAACTATGGAACAAAAAAGAAATTGAATAAGCAAAGGAGCATGTATACAATAATAAGTAAAAGCCAGTGGACATGCAAAAAACAGTACAGGAAGTCAATGGAATATTTGTCTTTATCTCAGGGGAGCTTGAATACAAAGGGGTAGAGGTTACAATGGAAGAAAGCTTTGGTTTGGCCCCATTCAAAGTATGGTATTCAATGCAGTTACCGATAAAATCATGTTAGACTTGGAAGGGGGTTCATGGTGTGTTCATTGAGTGATTCTGGAAAAAAGTGGTTCAACGTTTCGGGTAATCAAGGCTCGATTAATGAAGATCAGAAGATGATGTAGTTAATGTATTCAAAGTGTTCAAATTTAATATCAATAGAATATGTGATAGCAAAGATGGAGGGAAAGCATTTCTCTTCCAGAAAGAGAACTAGAATTAACAAGTGCACAAGAGACATTGATCCAGAGAGATGAGTCCTAATTCTACCATGACTGTTGGGGAAGTAGAGATCACAATGAAATAAAATTTGGAATAAAATGTTAATATTAGTAATGGTGAAACATCTGATTTGTTACAAGAACCAACAGAGTTCAAGGAACTGCAGTGGCTGGTTTACATTGAAGATAAGCACAAAATACTGGAGTAACTCAGCGGGTCGGGCAGCATCTCTGGAGAAAAGGAATAGGTGACGTTTCAGGTCATTAGCCTTCTTCAGACAGTCTGAAGAAGGGTCTCAATCCAAAACGTCCACTATTCCTTTCTCCAGAGATGCTACCTGACTCGCTGAGTTACTCCAGCAATTTGTGTCTATCTTTTGAGTTCAAACTTTGCTGTCCTTACCAGGTCTAGACTACTCATAACTCCAGATATTTCATTTAACTGTCCTCTACAAACATTTAGCCAGTCATTCCATTCAAGAATATTATGGTTAATGAAGGTCCAGTGCATAACATCCACAATCATGAATGAATAACTAAAAAAATAAATTATAGGCTGAATTTTCCATTTGCTCAGAGATTTAGAAACTGCCATGGAATTATTGCACTTTGGAAAGTTTCACACTCAGTATTTGCTTTGCTTTTGCACAATAACTTTAAAACTTCGATGAGAGAAAAATACATCTTTGGTCGCAACCATCACCCTCCTGCAAGGGTAGTTGGTTCCAGTTGAACGCACCTCTACACATGTGGTTCCACTGTCTTCAATTGATGAACCTCTTCTATGCTTTATCTTACACTAGACATCATCCCCTATCATATATCTCTACACTGTGAATGGCTCGATTGTACTCATGTATTGTCTTTCTGCTGACTGGTTAGCACGCAACAAAAGCTTTTCACTGTACATTGGTACATGTGACAATAAAACTAAACTGAACTGAGAAACAAATCTCTCTCCCTGGAATGCAGTCGAACACTCATAGCCTGATGGAATGTCATGCAGACGTAATAGGAAAGACTTTTCCTGGATTTCTTTCCAATTAATTAAAAAGCTGATTTTAACACAAAATACATCTTGATCAGCCTGATCCCAATGATGACCCAAGAACCCAAGAAAACAGGAGTTAGAGGAGACCATCAAACCCTTCAAGCCTGCCCCACCACTCAATATCTAAATGTAGGAAGAAACTGCAGGTGCTGGTTTATACCAAAGATAGACACAAAATGCTGGAGTAATTCAGCAGGTCAGGCAGCATCTCTAGAAAAAAGGAATAGGTGACGTTTCGGGTCGAGACCCTTCTTCAGACCCATGCCTGCCACTTGTTAGACACAGTGATAGCTGCTCTTTTTAAGGAAATGCTGGATGTTGTCATTCAAACTAATGCTTCATATAAACATACATGGAAGTTGATGCATCTACAGTGAAGGCGATGAGCACGAAATTGATCCCGTCAGTCACAATCTCTTGTTTGTTTTTCTTTCACTGAGGTTGTTACTAGCTTGGTTAACAATTGCAACTTGTTCACAAAATCTATGTTCCATACTCAGCCCCTGGAGAATAATCCCACAGTTTGAACAGTTTTGACAAAATCTTGATTGTCTTTCACGATATCAGACACGGTTTTTGTTTTGTAGTCCCAGTTCCTCTCACACTCTTGCATTTCCCTTTTTTCGACTGCTTCCATGCCACTTATAGTGCGTGGCAGGGCGGCATGGTGGGCAGTGGTAGAGTTGCTGCCTTACAGCGCTCACAGCGCCAGTGACCCGGGTTCGATCCCGACTACGGGTGCCGTCTGTACGGAGATTGTACATTCTCCCCGTGACCGCGTGGGTTTTCTCCGAGATCTTCGGTTTCTTCCCACACTCTAAAGACGTATAGGTATGTAGGTAAATTAGCTTGGTAAATGCAAAAAATGATGCTAGTGTGTGTAAGGATAGTGTTCATGTGCGGAGATGGCTGGTTGGCGCAGACCCAGTGGGCCGAAAGGCCTATTTCTTCACTGTGTCTCAAAACTAAACTAAACTAAACTTACAAATTACATGGAGCATTTGTCTCTCTGCTCATTTTGCAATCTGCATTAATGAGGGTGGAGAGTCAGGTAATGAAACAATAGACAATAGGTGCAGGAGTAGGCCATTCGGCCCCTTGAGCCAGCACCGCCATTCAATGTGATCATGGCTGATCATCCACAATCAGTACCCCATTCCTGCCTTCACCCAATATCCCCTGAATCCGCTATCTTAAAGAGCCCTATCTAGCTATCTTGAAAATATCCAGAGAACCTGCCTCCACCGCCCTCTGAGGCAAGAGAATTCCACGGACTCACAACTCTCTGTGAGGAAAAAGTGTTTCCTCGTCTCCGTTCTGGAGAGGGTAGAGAGTGACTTTGCGGACTCCATTGTCAATGTTTTGGGGGACTTTAACAAGGCTAACCTCAGCCGAGACCTTCAAAGTACAGACTTACAAACTTCGCCCCACCAGAGGGGAGAAAACACTCGATCACTGTTACACTTCAATCAAGAACACATATCGCTCTGTTCACCGGGCGGTTCTGGGTCTCTCGGATCATTGTCTAGTTCACCTCATTCCGACCTACAGGCAGGAACTAAAAGCAGCTAGGTCTGTGGTCAGAACAATGAAAAGGTGGACAAGCGAGGGCATTGAGAACCTACATCCTGCTTTGACTGCACGGATTGGAATGTGTTCAGAGAAGCAACCACAAGCCTCGATGAGTATACTGACACTGTATCATCATATGTCAGCTTTTGCAAGGACAGTTGCATTCCCACTCAGACCCGGATCTGGTTCAACAACGACAAGCCCTGGTTTACAGCAAAACTCAGACAGCTCCGCCAGTTTAAAGATGAGGCCTACAGGAGCGGGGATGCAGACCTCTACAGGCAGACCAAGTACAAGCTGAGAAGAGGAATCAAAGGTGTCAAGGAAAGATACTCTGAGAAGTTGAGGAGCAAGTTCTCAGCTAGTGATTCTTCTTCAGTTTGGAAGGGCTTGCAAGAAAACCAAATTACCTGAACGAGTTCTACTGCAGGTTCGATAAACAGAAACTTAACCCTGGTACCCCCTCCACTCCTCCCCAACCAACACTTTACATCTACTCACAGCCTGACTCCAGTTTGCAAAGACTAAACCCTTCCCCACCCACTCCTTCACAACCACCACTTCACACCTACTTACAGCCTGACTCCAGTCTGCAAAGACTGGGTCCTTTTCCACCAACCCCTCTCCAATCACCACTTAACACCCACTTACAGCCTGACTCCAGTCTGCAAAGACTGGGCCCTTGTTCACTACCCACCCCCTCCTTGCTGCCCAAGATCAGTCTGGCCACTTCTCCATCTAACAATAGAAATTAAGGAGGTGGAGAGCAAAGATCTTATAGCGGAGCAAGATGGGTTACTCTCACGCAAACGTGTAGTACGCTCATGGGCGGATTCATGGGTGATTCATGGACCCATTTTAGCAACCAGCCTCCGCCATCTTGTTCCGCCATCTTGCTCCGCCATCTTGTTCCGCCATCTTGCTTCCGGCCAAAGATCGGATCTTTGTTTCCGCCTCCGCTCCTGTATCTTCGCTTTGGTCTTTGACTTGGGCGGGGAGAGGGGGTGCGTGGCCCGGGGAGAGTGGGAGCGCGGCCCGGGGCAGCGGGGAGAGGGGCATAGGAGTGGGGGGAGACATTGTAGTGTGGGGGGAGTCGAGGGATTGCCGGGGGGTTGGGGGTGGGGGGGGACGTTTACAATGTTTCTTATTTAATGTCCCTTGTCTAGTCTGAAATAAAGTTGATCATTGGATATAAAAATCAGAAGAAATATAATTGTGTGTGTTATATAATTATATATCATGGACCCATTTTAGCGACCAGCCTCCGCCATCTTGTTCCGCCATCTTACTCCGCCATCTTGCTTCCGGCCAAAGATCGAATCTTTGTTTCTGCCTCCGCTCCCGTATCTTCGCTTTGGTCTTTGACTTGGGCGGGAAGAGGGGGTGCGTGGCCCGGGGAGAGTGGGAGCGCGGCCCGGGGCAGCGGGGGGAGGGGGTGCGTGGCCCGGGGCAGCGGGGAGAGGGGGTGCGCTGTCCGGGGAGAGGGGGTGTGCACGACCCGGGGCAGCGGGGAGAGGGGCATAGGAGTGGGGGGAGACATTGTAGTGTGGGGGGAGGCGAGGTATTGCCGGGGGGGGGGGCGTTTACAATGTTTCTTATTTAATGTCCCTTGTCTAGTCTGAAATAAAGTTGATCATTGGATATAAAAATCATAAGAAATATAATTGTGTGTGTTATATAATGATATACATTTATATCACATTCATGTATGTGTGTTTATAAACATTTTATTCTTTAACAAGAATTAACAGAAGTATGAACTAACATAATTATGAATCTAACCCTATATTACACACAAAAACTTCCCCGCAACGTGGATTACCCTGCGAGTCGGGTCAGGTCGGGTAGGTTCCGGTTAACACAAAATCAACTCAAACACAGTCTATGAACCATTTAAAAAGAAATGATTTAAAAAACATTAAAAAAGACTATTACCAGAGTCAAATTTTATTCTTGACAAGAATTAACAGAGGTGTGAACTAACAGAATTACACCAAAGATCCTATAGCTCTGCTATAAGATTACATTGGAATACATTGCGAGTCGGGTCGGGTAGGTTCAGGTTACTAAAATGGGCGGAGAAAAATGCCCAGGATGATCTCCGTAGCATACTACACGTCAGCCTATTGTGTTTCGCAGGAGTGGCCTATCTTGCTCCGCTCTAAGATCTTTGGTGGAGAGGCTATTCAGAAGACAAAAATGCCGGAAATCTCCAGGATCAGACAATGCTTCCCCCTCGACCTTCAAACTCTGTGTCGAACAAATGTCCACACAGACATTATTAAGCAGTCCCTGCAAACCTGTACTGTCCCTGCCTGCTTCAAAGTCTCCACTATTGTCCCTGTACCCAAAAAGACAAGGATTATGGGTCTTAATGACCACAGGCCTGACGCACTGACCTCTGTAGTCATGAAGACCCTTGAAAGACTTGGGCTAGCCAAGCTGAAAAATATCACAAACCCCCTGCTGGATCCTCTGCAGTTTGCATACCGGGCCAATAGATTGGTGGATGACGCAATCAACCTAGGCCTGCACTTCATCCTCCAGCATCTAGACCGCCAGGGGACCTATGCAAAGATTTTGTTTGTTGATTTTAGTTCTGCATTCAACACCATTGTGCCAGAGCTACTACACTCCAAACTCTCCCAGTTGACTGTGCCTGAACCCCTCTGTCAGTGGATCACCAACTTCCTGACACTCAGGAAGCAGCATTTGAGGCAGGGAAAGTACATCTAGGACCCCCAGACCCTCAGCAAAGGAGCACCACAAGGCTGCGTACTCTCTCCTCTCCTTTACTCTCTACACCAACGACTGCACCTCCACAATCTCCTCTGTCAAGCTTCTCAAGTTTGTGGGCGACACAATCCTGATTGGACTGATCCAGGATGGTGAGGAATCTGTCTTCAGACAGGAAGTGACAAAGCTGGCATCCTGGTGCTGTAGCAACCTGGAACTCAATGCGCATAAGACAGTGGAATTAATAGTAGACTTTAGGAGAGTTCCCCCTCTCACCATCTACAACACCATAGTCACATCTGTGGAGTCTTTTAAGTACTTTGGAACCATCATCTCCAAGGACCTGAAATGGGAGGCCACCATCGACTCCACAGTCAAAAAGGCCCAACAAAGGATGTACTTCCTGTGGCAGCTGAGGAAGCACAATCTGCCACAGGCAATGATGGTCCAATTCTACACGGCCATCGTAGAGTCTGTCCTCACCTTCTCCATCATGGTCTGGTTTTATTATTATTAATATTTAATGTTTTATGTTTCATTCTTAATTGTTGCTGTATGTCGTGTTGTTACTTGCGAGCGGAGCACCAAGGCAAATTCCTTGTATGTGTGCATATTTGGCCAATAAACTTTTCATTCATTCATTCATTCGTTCGTTCGTTATGAGATGTTTCCATTGACTGTGAGTATTTCATTTTTTCAGAGAAGAAAAAATAGAATAGATGAAAGTTGGCTCTGGTGTTATATTCCAGGTTCCTCAGTTTAGACTTGCGACTTTAGAGATACATTGCGGAAACAGGCCCTTCGGCACACCGAGTCCCCGCTGACCAGCGATCACCCCATACACTAGCTCTATCCTGCACACTAGAGGCAATTTACAATTTATAGACGAAAATCGACCCACAAACCTGTACGTCTTTGGAGTGTGGGGTCACTCAGCGAAAACCCACGCGGTCACAGGGAGTACATACAAACTCTGTACGGACAGTACCTGGAGTCAGGATCAAACCCAGTTCTCTTGCGCTGTGAGGCAGTAACTCCACTACAGCACCACCATGCCGCCCTGATCGAAATTCTATTCAATGTCAAGCCTTGTGCATTTAATGTGAATCATTAGGTATAGTAATGATAAAAGGGCCTCATGATAATGTATGAATCTGCTTACAATTTCTTATTCATTCATGGAGTGTTGGCAATGTTATCAAGGCCCACTATTCATTTCCTATCTCCATTTACTTTTGAGAAGGTGGTGGTGACTTCCCAGCTTGGATCACAATGGTAAGGGCAGTGTAGTAGTGCTATTGGACGGTGGCGTAGCAGTTGAGCTGCCACCTTACAGGGCCTGTTTTTGATCTGTATCTCTAATCAAAGCAATCAAGGAACAGCAATGTACTTCTAAATCAGAATGATGTGCAATTTGGAAATCACCCTACAGGTTATAAAGGAGTGTCAAAGAAAGCAAGGTGTCTATTTGATTTATTTCATATTAAGGTTATCACAGGGTTAAAGTAAATGGTTTGCATTCAGTTTTCTGTGATAATTAATGAAAGACAATAACTTGTAAAACAAATGATGTATTTTCTAAAATAACCAAGATCATGGAATCAAATCACAGAGTAGCTGACTTGAAGGAGATTTAACAGAAACTCTAATCTCAGCATTAGGAAGCCTCCAACAAGGCTGAAATCCTTTATTTGATACCTGAAAATTAATTTGATGCACTTAATATCCAAATCACACTGAGTACATAGACACAGAACAAAGACAAATAGAGTCACAGCATATCAGTCGGGAAGAATTTACTTCAGTTAAATAATTAGGACGGATTTAACCTGCTATAATAAATGGTCAGAATAATTTTAACAGCAAGTTCAATGCTCCTCTCTGGATATTCATTCCCACTTTATGCATAACCTTCAAAGAACAAATAGCAATAATCCGTGCATGCTTTGTTATCTTGTGGAATTAAAAATTGACACGCATCAGGTTACAATCAGTAGTGAGACAACAGAGACAGATGACATGCTGATACAGGATCACAATTATCCCTTTGCCTCCACAGATGCTGCTGCACTCACTAAGATCCTCCAGCAGTTTGTTTTTCTCCTGTGTCAACAGAAACAGTTGTCTGCTCATTCCATTTTATTGAAAGTAAATTGTATATTAATTAAATTGCAGCATGCTGGAAAATGCAATCTATTTGCATTTCCAAATATAATGCTAACGCCCGGATCCAAGATGGCGGCGCGCACAGTCGCAGCGGCCCCTCGGGAGATAGTCGGAGCATTAAATAGTGAGTGTTGTGTGTTTTGTCCAGTCTGTCCAAGATACATGTACTGCAGGAACATGCTCCTAAACATCGGGGCACACCACGGTAGTAGTACGGGCGCGTTTTGGTGCGATTTAGACTAAATACGCCGCTATGGACTACTACTACCGGCTGCGAAGCCAAACATATTGCCGCAGATATGAATATGACCGGAGAGAGGAGGCGGGAGAGGAGAGAGAGGAGGAGGAGGAGACGCAAGCGGTGTGAGAGGAGGCAGAAACGGGGTAAAAGAGCCGGCTCTTACACGAGGCGGAGACGGGGGAAAAGAGCAGGCATTCACGCAAGGCTAACAGCTAACCCCACCCGACCTGCAGTGCCCTCGCTTCTCCTCTCTAATGTCCACTCCCTGGACAACAAACTTGACGAACTGCGTCTTCTCAAAACAACATACAGGGATATAAGAGACTGCTGTGTGTTTGTTTTTACGGAATCATGGCTCCACGGCAATATCCCGGACACGGCAATACAGCTGGAGGGAATGACATCGTTCCATGCGGACAGAGAGGCAGCTAGCTCTGGTAAGAGCCGAGCTGGAGGCCTGTGCTTGTACATAAACAAGGACTGGTGTGTGAACGCTACGATAGCCGGGAAACACTGCTCTCCGCTGATAGAATTCTTCATCGTGAAATGTCGACCTTTCTATCTGCCGAGGGAATTCTCCGTTGTTTTTGTTGTGGCTGTATATGTTGCTCCAAGTGCTAATGTAAATTCTAAGGCCAACAAAGCACTGGGAGCTCTGCATGACGCCATCAGTGAGTTCCAGACCAAATATCCTGATAGCTTCATTGTGGTGGCTGGGGATTTTAATCACACCAGCCTTAAGACTATGCTCCCAAAATTCAAGCAATATGTGGATTTTGAGACCAGGGGAGAGAACATCTTGGACTTGGTTTACACCAACACCCCAGAGGCTTACAAGGCAGCCCCACGCCCTCACCTGGGCCACTCGGACCACATTTCAGTGTTTTTAACGCCAGCCTACAGACCTCTGCAAAAACAAGTCAGAGCAGAGAGAAAACACACCAGGGTCTGGCCAGAGGGAGCAGCCTCAGCACTACAGGATTGCTTCCTGCACACTGACTGGGATGTGTTCAGGACAGCAGCATCCTATGATGACCTCATCAACATGGAGGAGTACGCAGAGACTGTAACCAGCTACATTGCCAAGTGCACCGAGGATGTCACTATCATGAAAACCTTTACTGCACGTGGAAACAAAAAGCCATGGATGACAGCAGAGGTGCGCTCGCTGCTGAGGGCCCGTGATGCAGCCTACAGAGCCGGTAACACAGCCGCTCTTCGATCTACCAGGACTGCACTGGAAAAATGAATCAGGGCAGCAAAACATGCCTACGCGGGGAAAATCCAGGGACACCTCTGTGACACAGGAGACACCAGGAGGATGGAAGGGAATCCAAACACTGACGGGGTACAAGGCAAGGCAGCAGGTAACTGACACGGAAACTTCTCTCCCAGATGAACTGAACAACTTCTTTGCACGTTTTGATGCAGCAAACACCACACCCAAGGGGAGAGCCAGCCCCTGCTTACAAACCGACCAGCCAGTCCTGACCATAGACTCAATGGACACACGGAGAATCCTGTCTAAGGTCAACCCGTGGAAAGCAGTCGGACCCGACAACATCCCAGGACGTGTGCTCAAGGAATGTGCTGAGGAGTTAGCAGATGTGCTAACAGACATCTTCAACATCTCCCTTAGTCAAGCCATTGTCCCCACATGCCTCAAAACTTCCACGATAATCCCCATAGCGAAGAAACCAGTTGTTGCCTGCCTAAATGACTACCGCCCTGTCGCCCTGACCCCAATAATAATGAAGTGTTTTGAACGCCTGGTGAAACCCCACATTACTGCCAGCCTCCCCTCATCGTTAGACCCCCTCCAGTTTGCCTATCGCCCCAACCGTTCTACAGAGGATGCCATCTCTACCACGCTGCACACAGTACTCACGCATCTGGAAAACAAAAACACATACGCCAGAATCCTGTACATTGACTTCAGCTCAGCGTTTAACACCATCATCCCACAGAGATCTGTGGAGTAACTAACCCTGCTGTGACTCAACACCACCCTGTGTCACTGGATCTTGGACTTTCTGACAGAGAGACCGCAGTCAGTCCGTGTTGGCAAGAACACTTCAGGCTCGATCACGCTGAGCACCGGCTCCCCTCAAGGCTGTGTGCTCAGCCCGCTGTTGTTCACACTGCTCACACATGACTGTGCTGCCAAATTCAGGGACAATAAGATCATAAAATTTGCAGATGACACAACAGTGGTGGGACTCATCAGCGGAGATGACGAATCAATGTACAGGGAGGAAGTGGAACAACTAGTGGACTGGTGCGGCAGAAATAATCTAGAATTAAATGTCGACAAAACGAAGGAGATGGTTGTCGACTTCAGGAGGGCGCAGCCAAAGCATACACCCCTCAACATCAGTGGCACTACAGTGGAGAGAGTGGAGAGCATAAAGTTCCTCGGTGTGCAAATTACAGACAGCCTCACCTGGTCCAGGAACACCACTGGGACCGTCAAACGGGCCCATCAGAGACTGCACTTCCTGAGGAAACTAAAACAGGCCTCACTCCCCACCAACATCCTCAGGACTTTCTACAGGGGTACGGTGGAGTCTGTACTCACGTACTGCATAAATATGTGGTACTCCACCTGCAACAGCTCGGACAGGAAGGCTCTGCAGAGGGTAGTGAGGGGAGCAGAGAGGATCATTGGCGTCTCCCTACCCTCGGTACAAGAACTGTTCCAGAGCCGCTGTCTGAAAAAAGCTCAGAGAATTGCTAAGGACAAACTGCACCCCCTCCACATACACCTGGATCTCCTGCCATCAGGCAAGAGATATCGAAGCATCAAAGCCCGGTCTACAAGACTGCTAAACAGCTTCCTACCACAGGCTGTGAGGCTGCTAAACAGTCACTCTGTACTCACAGTCACTTGATTCTGCGGCTTGGCACGGACACTTTAATAACTGGCACTGGCCACTCAAATCAGCTGCCCCGGACATTTTTATGATTGGTTTATTGTATTTTAACGTTGTGTTTTACCTGCTTTTAACTATTTATACTGTTCCATCAGGGACTGGATTGTTTTTATTGTTACTATGTGTGAAATGTTTTAAATTTCATGTGCGATGCTCCGCTATTCCCTGGGAAACGTCTTCTCATTTTGCACTGTACAACTGTTGCTTGAAAGATGACAATAAAGGTTGATTGATTGATTGATTGATAATCAGTGTATACGTTTCACAATATTTTCTTACTCCTAACTTTGGAACCTTTGTTGTGGATCATTCAGCTGCTTAAACCTACATTGCTGCTTTGGTTAACTCTGGGAGATCTATACTTGTGATGTGGATAAATATGAAATTATTCTCTTTGGTAGGAAGATCTAAAAACAGAATATTTCCCAAATATTATGAGTCACTATATAGTATATATAGTCTATATATTCACTATATATATATATATGAGTCAGTGGATAGAGAAAGTTAGAATCATCGAGAGACAATTGAAATGGTAAATAAAATAGACACTAAATGTTGGAGTAACTGTAGTCTGAAGAAGGGTGTCGACCTGAAACGTCACACATTCATTCGCTCCAGAGATGCTGCCTGTCCTGCTGAGTTACTCCAGCTTTTTGTGTCTATCTTCAGTTTAAACCAGCACCTGCAGTTCCTTCCTACACATACGGTAAACAAGATGTTGGCTTTCATTACACAGGATTCAGAACAGGCAATTCCTCCCACATTTTGAGAGAGCTTATCTGAGACATCACACTTGGACTACTGTGCAAAGTTTTTATCTCCTGACCTCAAGAAAAATTGCCTGTAGTCAATGCAAGCAAAGTTTAATAGACTGAGTCCGGTGATGAGACCAGTTTTACTGGAATGGTTTCTGAGATCCTGCTACAAGGACATTCTTGCAAAGATGAGATTGTTCTCCTTGTGAAAAGGCTGAGAGGAGATTTGGCAGAGATGTGTAAGATAGTGGATGATCAGCAGTCACAAAAATAAAGTTTTCAATTACATTACAGGGCAGATATTCTTTTCTAACATACAGAGTTATTATGAGTACCTGTCAAGGTCGTGGAACAGTCAGTCAAGACCATTTCTTTTGAGTGATCCCAGATTATAATTATCAAGTTTTCATAGCCTAAAAAAGACCTCATTGCTCATTCATTTTAGGTTTGTCGAGATATTGCTTGGTGTGAAAATTAAATTAACATTGGAGAAGGACATGCAGCCTATATGAGTGGATACTCAACTATAATTAGTAGTGAAAATGGATACAAAATACTGGAGTTACAGAGTGAATCAGGGAGCATCTGAGCCATTGAGTTATTCCTGCACTTTATGTCTATCTTTTGTATGAACCAGCATCTGCAGTTCTTTATTTCTGCATTTAATTACTCTAGCATAATGATAAAGCCATTTGAGTTATTTGCGAATTTACAGTTTCCAAAGTTGGTCCATATTTTATCCAAATAATAATTAGTAAGTAGCAGTATATTCCAAAATATGGGCAGCTCAAAGGGATATCGGGATGATGATGCTCCAGTACCCTCCTCACAGTTACAACAACAAAAAAGGCACGGTACTGGAGTGACTCTATGGGCAGCATCTCTGGAGAATTGGCACTGTGCCTCCCCTAAATTAATCAATCAATTTTGAGTTCTGAAAATTTGCAGCATGACGTGTGAAGAAAATTCCGTATAAGCATCATAACATTATGCCTGTGTGAAGAAGGGTTTCGGCCCGAAACGTCGCCTATTTCCTTCGCTCCGTAGATGCTGCTGCACCCGCTGAGTTTCCCCAGCAATTTTGTGTACCTTTAACATTATGCCTCCCTGATGCTCCAGCTAAAAGAAACAACATTTCATCATCTCCCTCGTTCTCTCACAGAATCCTGTATGAGCTCAACTTTCAATCCTTTAAACTCCACTGATTACAGGACTCGTCTATTCATTTTCATCTCATTGCAACACACTATTTTAGATGGACATTAAAAATATGCCTTTTTCTCCATTCTGATTAAATACCTTTTTCTAATCAATAGATTATCCACAGCTCTTTGATAAATTATGAGGTACATTTTATGCCCAAACTAGCAGAGAGTATGTATACCGCTTCATTTCGATTTTTGTTAAAAAATTAACCTGTGTAGAATATTTGGCAGTAAATTCTGATGGCAAGGTAGATCAGCCATTCAAAATCCTTTGATTTGCATACATAATTTCTTACTCCCACTCAGTGCATATTAATTCCTTTAAGCTGAAATCACAACATGCAGATCCAGCATTGCTGTCTCCACCCCTTCCTTAGCCCTCGAGCTGTCTCCTCCCATCCCCCAGCCCCCGGGCTCCTCCTCCTCCCTTTTTGCTTCCTTCTCCCCGCCACCCCCTATCAGTCTGAAGAAAGGTTTCGGCCCGAAACGTTACCCATTTCCTTCGCTCCATAGATGCTGCTGCACCTGCTGAGTTTCTCCAGCATTTTTGTGTACCTTATGCAGATCCAGCTTCACCATAGAAACATATCGTAGAGTCATAGTCATAAAGCCAGGAGGTAAGCCTATCAGCCCAAATTGTTCTTGCCAACCAAGTGCCCATCTGAGCTAATCCCATTTGCCGAGTTGGTCCCATTTGCCCATGTCCCTCTAAACATTTCCTACCCATGTATGTACCCGTCCAAATATATTTTAAATGATGTTATACCTATCTTAACCACAGCTTGTTCCATACACAAACCACCCTCTATGTGAAAAGGTTACTTCTTTCCTTGAGCACTTTAATCCTATGCTATCTAGATCTTGATTCATGGGCCTTTAGAAAATGACTGTGTGCATTCACCCCATGTATGCCTCTCGTGAATTTATATTCCTGTTTAAGATCATTGGGGTGGCACAGTGGCGTTGCAGTAGAGTTGCTGCCTGATAGCGTCAGTGACCCGGGTTCGATCCTGACCATGGGTGCCGTTTGTACGGAGCTCGTATGTTCCCCCTGTGACCATGTGAGTTTTCTGCAGGTACTCCAGTTTCCTCCCACACTCCAAAGATGTGCAGGATTGTAAGTTAATAGGCTTTGGTAAAAGTGACCCTATTGTATAGGATAGTGTTAGTGTTGGTCAGCGCAGACTCGAAGGGGCAGGATGGCCCGTTTCCACACTGCAACTCTAAATTCTAAATTCTAAAGTCATTCTTCAGTCTCCTACGTTTCACTCCATTACTCATGTCCTGGCAACATCCTCGTAAATCCTTTCTGCACTCTTTCCAGCTTAATGGCATCTTAATTGATAATGACTCTGTAATGAGTATCGTAAAAATCATTTATGCAGATTTGTGGGAGAAGAAATTAGAAGCCAAATCCAATTGCAAGTCTGCCTTTCTTTCTGACACATTAAATGTAGTAAAACATACTCATAATCTACTAAATCTTGGCTCAACGTGGCCTTAAGGCCATGAATTTAAAGGTGAACATCTAGAAATGGTGTATATGTAGAACACATAATTACTGTTGAGGCAGAGCATTGGAACCTGTTCCCATAGGTTGCATATGTATTTGTAGCCTTCAGTGAAAGCCCTGTGCATTCTGCTTAAAGATCATAATAAGAAACAACCACATTTTCCAATGTCTGGGGTCACATAGAGTCGAGATTGGGTGCCGTTGACATATTTCCTTCCCTGAACGATATTAGTGAGCTGGTTGGGTTGTCCATACAACCTCACAGTTTCATGGTTAACAAGACTAGCCTTTCAATGCGATCCTGGCCAAGGGTGCACTCTGTATGGAGTTTGCACATTCTCCCTTTGATGACGTGGGGTTTCTCCGGGTGCTCCGTTTCCTCCCACATCCCAAAGACATGCGGGTATGTAGGTTAATTATCTTCTGTAAATTGTAAATTGTCCCTAGTGTGTAAGATAGCACTAGTGTGTGGGGCAATTGCTGGTCGGTGTGGACTCGGTGGGTCGAAGGGCTGGTTTCCACACTGTTCCTCTAAAGTCTAAAGTCTGAATTCCAGATTTGGTTTAATGACTTGGTTTAAACTCCCCAGGTTCCACGATAGGATTTCAACATTCACTGCATATCAATAGTCAAGTTCTCTGGGTATCTGGCCAGTAACTTAACATTAGCTACAATTTTAGTTACACCTGTTGCTCATCCATGAAAACCCTTGAGGTGTTTGATAAAATCTACCTTTTTGAACTGCTATAGACTGTGTGTGGAAACCTTCTCTGGCCTGGCTTGGCATGCCTGTGGAGATAGAGGCAGCATTGTTGCACAGTGGTAGATTTGTTGTGTTTCAGCACCAGAGACCTAGATTCAATCCTGACTATGGGTGCTGACAGTATGGAGTTTGTACATTCTCCCCGTGACCGCGTGGCTTTTCCCCTTGGTGCTCCAGTTTCCTCCAACACTGCATAGACAAACAGGTTTGTAGTTTAATTGGCTTCAGTAAACATTGTAAATTGTCTCCAGTTTGTAGGATGTTAGTGTATGGAGCTCACGAGTCAGCACAGACTTGGGGGGCCGAAGGGCCTGTTTCCACACTGTATCTCCAAACTAAACTAAACTAAACGGCCGGGGGAGATTGGGGTTTATAATAACGCTTAAGACTCACTTGGACAGGTGCATGGATAGGAAACGTTTAGAGGTATATGGGCCAAACATGGGCTATGAGACTACCTTAGAAGGGGTATTTTAGCATGGACGAGTTGGGCCAAAGTCCTGTTTCTGTGTGGCATGGCTCTATGGGACAGAAGTTTAGGGGTAACATGAGGGGGAACTTCTTTACTCAGAGAGTGGTAGCGGTGTGGAATGAGCTTCCAGTGGAAGTGGTGGAGGCAGGTTCGTTGGTATCATTTAAAAATAAATTGGATAGGCATATGGATGAGAAGGGAATGGAGGGTTATGGTATGAGTGCAGGCAGGTGGGACTAAGGGAAAATAATTGTTCGGCACGGACTTATAGGGCCGAGATGGCCTGTTTCTATGCTGTAATCGTTATATGGTTATATATGGTTATATGGTTATATGATTCTATTCAAAAAACAAAATATCTAATATCTTCAACAATTGTTTGATTTCGAAATGGAAATGCACTTCGTAATGTGATGGTGCTGCACATATATTTTCCATGCTTCTCTTTCTTTCATTTACATCACTTTGTTAGAATAGAGCCTGATAGTAAGTCATGTGGCGTGCTGCCTAAGTCAACCCAAATCTGCTTCACACCTCATCAAGTTTCACAGTAATAGAGAGGTCGGCAGTAGCACGGAGGTCTAGTAATTCTGCTCCGCTGCCATCAATCCGGCAGGTAGTCAGACACTAACTCTGGAGATCTCATATGTTCACCAAAGCAGCAAGTACTGCATCAATTCAGTACTGACATGTTTGTTTTGCAGCATGCAATTTTTCCTTTCCTATCTACAGGAAAGGTAGCAATCATAGCAAGTGCATCCTGTGTTTCAAAATGTATGCTGTACAATTGCTCAGTTGGATTGCTGCTTCAGTACAATAACAAACTGATACTTTAAATCATACTTTGCCCAATGGAAGATTTTAATTTATTTCATTCATTTGAGTAATGTTGCAATAATAAAAATTAATTTGTTTGAAACTGAAGAGTTCGAGCATAGGAGATGTGCGGCAACAGATTTTGTCAAATTTATTCCTTCTCTATTACACTTGGATTTGTAATACAGGTTTTTAAATAAATTGTTTTTGCTGTCTGCTTGCTATCAGAACCAAATTTTCCAATTCACCGAAAATAATATGAAATGGCGGTGTGCTAGAACTGGTCTAGACTTAAAACACCATAAAATGCATAGCTTCAGGATCACTTGTGCTCAGTCCTCCAAGTCCTACCGGATCTCCTGTTTGCCAACCATTTTATCTCCCCTTCCCATTCCCATATTGACCTTTCTGTCGTGGGCCTCCTCCATGGCTAGAATAAGGCTGCATGCAAACTGGAGGAAGAGCACATCCTGCTTGAGTAGCTTACAACTTAATCATGTTTTCCCCCTTCACCCCCTCAAATCTTGCCTGTGCCCCATGTGGATTCACACCAATTTCTGCCCTTCCCCATCCCCTTACACTATATTCCTTTCACTGGCTTCACAATTCACATATCTTATAACCATATAACCATATAACAATTACAGCACGGAAACAGGCCATCTCGGCCCTACAAGTCCGTGCCGAACAAATTTTTTCCCTTAGTCCCACCTGCCTGCACTCATACCACAACCCTCCATTCCCTTTTCATCCATATGCCTATCCAATTTATTTTTAAATGATACCAACGAACCTGCCGCCACCACTTCCACTGGAAGCTCATTCCACACCGCTACCACTCTCTGAGTAAAGAAGTTACCTCTCATGTTACCCTCATGTTACCCCTAAACTTCTATATCTTCTATCCTCACTTCACACCTTTTATCTTTTCATCTCTGGACTTTGTCCAACCTTCAACCTATCGAAACAAACCCTCACTTTTATTCACCACTCGCTCAACAGACTTTGTTTCCCCCCCCTCCTCTCTTCCATCTTTTTGCAGCTCCATGTAAGTATCAACATTAAGATGTGTTTAATTTGATTAAAACAAGGATTACTGCCCACTGAAGGTGTTTCAAAGGTTGACATGAGGGAGGGTGTGCATGCAACATGGAACAGGTCTATGTGGAACTAGTACTTAATCAGTACTACAACATAAAGGTGGTTCCAAAGGGCAAGGGGCCTATTGTCAAGTAAAATAAAATGGCGGCGGGGAAGCAGGTCAAATGCATTGGGAGTGCAGTGATACTTAAATGCAATTTCTACAAACAGTCTTTGCCTTTGATGACTGTCTGCTTTATCAGGCATCTGAACCATCCTATCAGCAACTAGAGAGCAGTCCTGAGCTACTAACTACCTATCTGGAGACCCTCGGACTGTCTTAAATCAGACTTTACTGGACTTTATCTTGCACTAAACGATATTCCATTCATCTTGGGTACACAAAAGTGCTGGAGAAACTCAGCGGGTGCAGCAGCATCTATGGAGCGAAAGAAATAGACAACGTTTTGGGCCGAAACCCTTCTTCAGACCTTCTTCCATTCACCTTGTATCTGTACACTGTGGACGACTCAATTGTAATTATGTATAGTCATGATTGTAATCATATATAGTCTTCAGTCTTTCCACTGACTGGTTAGCATGTAACAAAAGCTTTTCATTGTACTTCGGCACATGTGACAATAAACTAAACTGAACTCGAGTTCGCATAAAATGAAATAGATCATTTTAACATTAATTTATATTGAATTAAAATCAATTCTCCTATTTCCATGCATTTCAATCATTGTGCTAATAGGGATTGAGAACAAGACTCAAGATTCCAACTCCTTTTTCCCTGCTTAACTCACTGAATAATGATGTTTGTGATGATGTTATCAAGATTCAAGGGACTGAGCTATAGGGAGATTAAGAATTGGGCAGGTTAAGAATTAGTTCCTTGGTGCACAGATGGATGTGAGGTTATAGAGGTGTATAAAAGCATGAGGGGAACAGTAAAGGTGATTGCTCACAGTGTTTTTCCTCAGGGTTCGGGAATTAAGATTAGAGGGCTTAGGTTCAAGATGGGAGGGGAAAGTTTTAATAGGGAACCCGAGCAGCAACTTCTTCATGCACAGGGTGGTAGGTATAAGGAGCAAGCTGCCAGAGGAAGTAATTGAGGCACGTCAAATAACAGTTATACAAAAGTTAGTGGTTTTGGAGATAGTGAAGGTGGTCGTGAAAGATTGCAACAGGATCTGGATCGATTGGCCAGGTGGGCGGAGGAATGGTTGATGGAATTTAATACAGAGAAGTACAAGGTGTTGCATTTTTGGACATCAAACAAGGGCAGGACCTACACAGTAAATGGTAGGCCTCTGGGTAGTGTTGTAGAGCAGAGGGATCTAGGAGTACAGGTGCATGGTTCCATGAAGGTCGAGTCGCAGGTGGATAAGGTGGTCAAAAAGACTTTTGGCACTTTGGCCTTCATCAGTCAGAGCACTGAGTATAGAGTTTGGGAGGTCATGTTGCAGTTGTATAAGAAATTGGTGAGACTGCATTAAGAATATTGTGTTCAGTTCTGGGCACCATGTCATAGGAAAGATTCCACACTGGATTCAGAAAAGATTTACGAGGATGTTGCCAGGACTGGAGGATGTGAGCTACAGGGAGAGGTTGACTAGGCTGGGTCTCTATTCCATGGAGCATAGGGGGATCAGGGGAGATCTTATACAAGTGTACAAAATCATGAGAGGAATAGATTGGGTAGATGCACTGAATCTTTTGCCCGGAATAGGAGAATCGAGGACCAGAGGACATAGGTTCGAGGTGAAGGGGAAAATATTTAATAGGCATCAGAGGGGTAACTTTTTCACACAGGTGTAGGGAACAAGCTGCCAAAGGAGGTAGTTGAGGCTGGGACTATTCCATCGTTTAAGAAACAGTTGGACAGATACATGGATAGGACAGGTTTGGAGGGTTATGGATCAAGCGCAGGTAAATGGGACTAGGGCAGCTGGGACATTGTTGGCCGGTGTGGACAAGTGGGGCCAAAGGGCCTGTTTCCACACTGTATTACTCTATGACTCTATGACCCTATAACATCATTTCAAAGGCATTTGGACAGGTAAAAGGATAGGAAAGTTTTAGAAGAATATGGGCCAGGCATGGGTACATGGGATTAGCTAAGACTAGTCTAAAGAAGGGTCCCGAACCAAAATGTCACTTATCCATATGTTCCGTTGCTGCTTGCCCTGCTGAGTTCCTCCATCATTTTGTGTTTTTCCTTGGTAAACTAGCATCTGCAGTTCCTTGTTCCTTGTTTGGACGGCATTGACGAGTTGGACCAAAGGGTCAGTATCTGTATCTGTGCTGCACTCTACGGCTCCAAAGGGGGTAAATGTAAGTCTAGCAACTGCAGGTCAAACAGTTGGGAAAGCTTTTGGGAAAGATGTTGGGAAAGCTTTTAGAAACATTGATCCTTTACAGGAATCGTCGCCACCTGGAGAACAATGGGTTGTTTATGTAAGCCAGCACGGATTTTTATCTGGGAAAATTGTCGTTAAGCAATTTTATAGTATTGTTTATGAGGTAAAAGATAGAATTGCTGAGGGAAATACACTCAGTGTATTCCCTCAGTTGAAAGATTCCAGAATGTGGGAGGGTGCAGAATAGCAGGCATAGCATCACGCCAATATGAAGGATATTGATAGAGGTTGTGTGAATAGACTTTGTAACAGAGACCAGAGAAGGTGGTGAACAAGTGCATTTTCAGAGTGGAAGAAGATGAGCAGTTGCATTCACTGGGGCCTGGCTTTGGAGATGCAAGGATATATTAGAGAGGTCTGAGAAGAGAAGAAAAGGGAGTTTGAAGTATATAAAATAACGAGGAGATATAGAGAGGTACAGTCATTCCCTTTTCTGGTGGGATTAGGGAACAGAGGTTACAGATATCAAATAAAACAGTAGAGAACTAAGAGTGATTGAAGGAAAGTATATTTTACACAGGATTTGCCCACAAATGTGGTGGAGGCAATTTCCTGGTGGCCTTTGGTGCAAAATAATTAGCAAGGCTGTGGAAAAGAGGCCAGGGGTTAGAAGTGGTGAGTCAGACTGCAAGGACTTCAAGGACAAAATGGCTTATCTTTTCCATAAGCCTTCTATGTTTATGGAAAATGTTCAGTGTAAGGTGAGAGGAGAAAGATTTAGTAGGTCTCAACCCAAAAAGTCATCTTGATTAGTACAGGTGTCAGGAGTTCTGGGGAGAAGGCAGGAGGGTTAGGAGGGAGAGATAGGTCAGCCATGATTGAATGGCGGAGTAGACTTGATGGGCCGAATGACCTAATTCTGCTCCTATCACTTATAACCTTATGACCTAACTTTTCTCCGTGGATGCTGCCTCACCTGTTGAGTTAGCCCAGCATTTTGTGTCTATCGAGATTTAATAGGAACCTGAAAGACACCATTTTTACACAACCAGCTGCCAGAGAAGTTAGTTGAGGCAGGTACTATCACACTATTTACAAAGACATTTGGAAAGATACATGAATAGGCCAAACACAGGATATTGGCCAAACACAGGTATGTGGGATTAGTGTAGATGGGAAATCCTGGTTGGGGAGTGCAAGTTGGGCCGAAGTTTCCATGCTGTATGACTCCACGACTGTGAGCTCTGAAAACATACCAACTATCCTGAACATCCATTAGCAGGACCAAGTGTCCCCCAAATATATTATTCCACTGCAGTCAGGACATTACTTTCTACCTGGAAAATACCGAACTGTAATGATCTAATTGAAAAACTAAAACAACTTAAATATAATTAGGCCATGATATTTCTTGTGGAATGATTCCAACTTTATCGGCATTTGGCACAAGATTTATCTGCCCTTGTTATCTGCTTCTGCATAATTATCATATTCATAAATATTTGACTGTTAGCTTTAACCTGAATATATTGGTCTGAGAGAACCAATATTGATTCTACGCTGGAATAGATGAGAAAGAACACTTTGTATTCCATGCAGTGCTTATTGGATTGCACTGTAAATACAGTGATTCTTAATCACCTGTCATGTTATCCCACTGACTATATGAATGAAGTAACTTGTTGTACAGAATGAACCACCTCTTTCGTGTGACCTCTGCTTAAATAAATGAACACTTGTTAAGTGAACGTGGAATGCTGCATACCAACATAGAGTTGTGGTCATTCCCGCCTTTGCCGGAGATTGAAAATGTAATCGCAAATCCACAAAGTGATTTTTTATAGTGTTCAATACCTTTCCTAACCGTGTTCCTACCCACGTTTCTTTTAAATGATGCTGTTGAACATGCCTCAACTATTTACTCTGGTGACTCATTCCATATGTGCAGAATCCATGACGTGAAAAAGTTTCCCCTCAGTTTCCTATTAAATCTTTACACTCTCATATTAAACCTGTGCCTCCTACTTATTGATTTCCCAATGCAGGGAAAGAAAGACTGTGTGCATTCACTCTATCCATTCACTTCATGATCTTGTGCACCTCTATAATATCATCTCTCAGCCTCCGACACTAAGGAATAAAGTCCTAGCATGCCCAACTTCTCTGTATCCTTCAGTACTTAGTAACATCCCTGTGAATCTTCTCGGCATCCATTCTAGCTTCATGGTATATTTCCTATTGCAGGATAACGAAAGCTGAACACAATGCTCCAAGTGTGGCCTCACCAAAATCTTGCACCTCTTTTACAGGTTTCTCCCCACCACTACAATCATTCTGAAGAAAGCTCCTGATCCAGCACGTCATCTATTCATGTCCTCCAGAGATGCTGCCTGAACCGCTGATCTACACCAGCACTATGTTTTATTTTGTCCGAACCTCTTCACTCTCTTCCCTGTCAGATGATGGCTAATGTGCCAAAGGCCTTCTTCATCATCCTATCTACTTGCATTACCACTTTCAGGGAACTATGTGCTGGTACGACTGGGCCCCCTCTATTTTACAATACTTCCCATGGGCCGACTATTCACCATGGATGTCCTATCCTAATTTGACTTTCCAAAATGCAACACCTCACATTGATCTGAATTAAACTCACTTTACCCAACTTTAGACTTTAGATATTTAAGATACAGTGCGGAAACAAGCCCTTTGGTCAACCAAGTCCACACTGACCAGTGATTACCCTCCACACTAGTACTATCCTGTACACTAGGAACAATTTACAATTTTTTACCAAAGCCAATTAACCTACAAAACTACAGTTCATCTTTGGAGTGTGGGAGGAATCCGGAGCACCCGGAGAAAACCCACGTGGTCACACTACGTAAAGACAACACCCTTAATCAGGATTGAACCCGGGTCTCTGGCACCGGAAGGCAGCAACTCTATCGCTGCCCCACTGTGTTGCCCTAATCAAGAACTCACTACAATTTTTGCTAACTTTCTTCACTATCCATGATAACACCTATTTTGGTGCCATCTGCAAACTTACTGAAAGTACGCATGCAGTTACAGCAGGCAGTGAAGAAAGCTAATGGCATGTTGGGCTTCATTGCGAGAGGATTTGAGTTGAGGAGCAAGGAGGTCCTACTGCAGTTGTACAGGGCCCGAGTGAGACTGCACCTGGAGTATTGTATGCAATTTTGTTCTCCTAATTTGAGGAAGGACATTATTGCTATTGAGGGAATTCAGCGTAGGTTCACCAGGTTAATTCCCGGGATGGCGGGACTGACATATGATGAAAGAATGGGTTGACTGAGCTTGTATTCACTGGAATTTATGTAGTTGTGTGTCTTGTCATTTTGTATTAGTATGGCTGTATGGTAATTCGAATTTCTCTGTACTTTAATTGGTACATGTGACAATAAACTGACCTTGAAACCTTGAAACCTTGGATGAGAGGGGATCTTATAAACATATAACATTCTTATCATCCATACCTTATAAATGTTCATATAAATCATTAATATAGGTACCAAACTAGCAATAGGCCCAGCACTCACCCCTGAGGCACAGCACATGTCACAGGCCTCCCGAAGAAAATACAAGTTTCCACCATCACCCTCTGCTTCCTGCCATCAAGCCGATTATGTACCCAAATAGCAAACACTCCTTGAATCTCATATAATATAACCTTCCAGAGCAACCTACCATGTGGAACCTTATCAAAGGCTTTGCTGAAGTCCATTAAGATTACTTTTACTCTCTGCCCTTGTTAATCCTGGCTAAATTAGAGAGGCTAGGACTTCAAAATGGGGTCATGGCTTCAGGGCTGCTGGGAGATTTGGTCAATTTGGAATTGCTCTCTGCAGAGCTGGGACAAGCTGCGGAGTGGTTCCAGTGTGTTGAGAGCCTAGATACAATTTACAAGCAAAGAATAAAAACATCTGCAGACCCTGTCAATTAGGTGCAAAATGCATAGAATGGATTGGATGGCTGCAAACCAGACATACATCTTGTAAATACTTGTAAATAATGTTGCAGAGTTCTGCTTTGCCGAGTGTTGATTGGATGAGGTATTGAGCCTTGTCGGGATTTCTTGCAGATCATGGTAAATGTTTCTAGATTGGCTTCCTTGCAAAGTCCGGTTTGAATACAATGTATTGAGCTGCTATATTATTGGGTTAGGGAAATGTCTGTTATGTATGGGGTTAATCGATATCTGTAATTGGGTTATTAAGAGACCACCCCATGTGGTTCGGCACCTCGAGGTCCCGGGACATATAAATGTCCGCTACCACGACATCCAACGTCGATCTTCTGGGAGAGCGCTTGGGACTGCGTGACCTTCTAGAGTGTCTCTGTCTGAGCGAGGCCTAGAGGGCTTGAACAGGCAGATACGAGGATCAAACCCACAGTGGGATAGGTACAGTAGTTGAACTGTAATGCGCTTTTGTTAAAATAAAATGTAGTTTCAAGTGCTTGATTCAGTGTTTTTACTGAAACTAGACTGGGGGGAAGCTTAGAAACGAACAATTTGCACCCTCATCAACTTTCTAGATTATTTCTTCGAAAAGACATGGTTTACTTCTTGTGAGACATGATTTCCTATGCACAAAGCCGTGCTGACTATCCCCAAACAACCCCTTTCTTTCTAAATGCCTGCATATATATCCTTCAGAATCCCCTCCAGCTATTTGCCTGCCACAGATATTAGGCTTAAGGTTTCAGTTTAGTTTATTGTCACGGGTACTGAGGTACAGTGAAAAGCTTTTGTTGCGTGCTATCCACTCAGTAGAAATTCAATACATGATTACAATCGAGTCATTTACAGTGTATAGATGCATGATAGGGGAATAACATTTAGTACAAGGTAAAGCCAGCAAAATCCGATCAACGAAAGTCCGAGGGTCACCAAAGAGGTAGATAGTAGTTCAGCCTACTGGCCTATAGTTCAGAGGTCTTTCTTTGCAGCCTTTTTAAAAAAGAGGCTCAATATTAGGACATCATCCAGTCTTCCTGCATCTCACCCATGGCTAACAATGATGCATATATTTCAGCCAAGTTTCCTGCAATTTCTTCTCTCGCTTTCCACAGTTCTGGGATATACCTCTTCAGGCCCCAAAGATTTATCTACCTATGTACGCTTTAAGATTCCAGCATCTCCTCTACTATGGACTGTGTTAGCAAGCCATCCCCTTTAACTTTCATCAAATTCCCTGGGCTTCATAGCTTTCTGCACAGTAAAAGCAGTGGAGAAATTACCTGATGTAAAGGTAACCAACATTAAAATAATCCACCCGTTCTGCACAAACAGAATTTCACCAGTCTCTCTCAGTGTATCTGTAAATAATTGACATTGATTATATGCTAGGATATGAAATGCAAATATCCTGCATTTCTTACAGAATGATTATGGTTAATTACAGCAAGGTTGGAAGATGAAAGTAAATTTACATTGCCAGTAAAATATAGTTGAAGTTTCAGAAATCAATTTAAAGTCTTATAAAATAACCTGACCTCTATTTAATCATTGCTAATTCTTTGCCCATGGAAGCTTACAGGG